>NW_026860745.1:0-60477 GCF_026571515.1 Ruditapes philippinarum | reverse complement strand
ATTCATATATATACAAAATATATAAACAAAACTAATGTGACAAGACAGACCAACTAAATTTATAAAAAGGAAACATCAATATATGTTCAAACCTTTCTATGTTTGCGTTTAGAAAAAGTAAAAAGTCGAGCGTTGCCCCCGCCCAGCGGTGGCTCTTGTTCAGTATCTATAACTATATTTCTACTGCGTTACTAACGCAGTAAGGGCTATTTTTGCATATTTTGTCCTCTTTTTAGTAATTAACGTGGATTGTAAGTGGCATTGATATTGTGTAAATTGCTTCCTTTTGGTTATTTCACTGAATAATACGTTTAAACACATTTTCAAAATTTTCATGAAAATTAGCATGAATCTGGAGGCGTGCCGCTTTAAATTCAACAAAATATATTTAATATCTACTTGATTAAGTTTTTCTTCCAGGTACTTTTTTTAGATTTTTATCAAGGCAAGCTATAGTAATCAATCACTGTCTGGGGTATTGCCCTCCACACTTCTGGTTTTTAAACAACTAGCCTAATTCTCTGCTAGTATCCCTGAGAGAAATTTGAACCTCTAGTTTTACACTATAAGTGTCCATAACAGAAATTTAGACCATAAGTCTTATACTCTGCTAATATCTATGATAGAAATTTAAAATTTAAACTCTTTGGTGGATTTTATACCACTAACCTTCCATTCTGCTTAGTGCTAGTGTCCTAAATATCGTAACACTCTGCTGGTTTCGTAAGTGAATTCTGAACCACTAGATTTTCACTCTGTTAGTGTCTTTCAGAGAATTCCCCTGGCAAAAAAAAAAAGAACAAAAAAAACAACAACCAAACAACCCCCCCCCCCCCCCCAAAAAAAAAACCCCCAAAAAACCACTAGCCATGCACTTAGCTAGTGCCTTTAGTGAATTTTAAACCACTAGCCTTACACTCTGCAAGTGTCCCTGAGAAAATTAAAATAACAACTCCATTTGGTAACCATACACTTTGCTCTCAGTTATTTCAATCACTGCTCTTGCACTATGCTAATGTCCCTTAGAGAATTTTAATGCCCCAACTTAAAGTATGGGGGTGGGGGCAACATATAAATTAACCATTTTCTTGCTGTCATTCTTTCCGTCCGTAGATTGACAAAAAGCGATTTTGATAAAAATTGGCACAAGTGTTAAGCATGATGAGACAGTGTGTCATGCGCAGCACCTAGACCCCCAGCGCCAAGATCCAAGGTTATACTTAGAGGTAAAAGGTCAGCAGTTAGAAAATCTCAGTCATGCATTAAGGGATTTAATAGTCAGTAAGCAGAAGTGTTTAGCATAACGAGTTTTTGTTAGCCTATCAATTTAGATAATCAATGCTCTTTATATTTGTTAACTATGTAAACACTTGAGAAATTTGTGCTTTGTCACTGTAAAATTAAGGCCTTGTAAATATTAAACTGTTTATCAAACAACCATCTTTCCTTTTACATTAAAAAATCTTCTTAAACGGTCTGTTATTGCAAAAAAGTTTATGAAATACCAACTATGCTGTCCTGTCATAACATCTTTATTTGTATGTTTTGGTGTCCTAAAATATAAAGTTGGGATATCCTGTGTCCTTCAGATACATTTCTAGTTTACTTTAAGTAACAGTTACTAAACTTGTCCTTCAGAAAATTTGTTGTTAATTTGGGCTCATGAGAGTTTCAATATTTTGCCATACAGTTTTATTTCTGGTATTCTAGAGAATCATATTGATGTATATTTCAGGTCCAGCAAGGATAGAGACTCGGAGAACAAAGATGTTCCAGCAACATTGAAACCTGTGGACCAAGGTGGAGTATCTACAAGGAAAAGAAATAACGGTAAAACAACAGTGCATAGGGATTTATTTGTTTGATTGGGTTTTATGTCACATCGACACAGTATAGGTCATATGGCGACGTTCCAGCTTTAATGGTGGAGGAAGACCTCAGGTGCCCTTCCGTTCATTCTTTTAGGCACGAACAGGCACCTGGATAGCTTACTCACATAAAGAATCCAAAGTCCATGTTGGGATTCGAACCCACAACCATGAGGGGCAAGTGGTTTGAAGTCAACGACCTTAACCACTTGGCCACCGTTGCCCCCATAGGGATTTAATTTACCATAGGTCTTTTTTGAAAATGAAAAGAAAAAAGTATAAAAGTCAAAATTTGGCAGAGAAAAGTTAATTTTTCAGTGCTGAATAAAAACAAACAAAACTATTAGGGTTGTAGACTTTGGCAATTAAAGCTGCTTGCCCTCAGATGAGCCAAAATATTTCAAGAAAATTAATCTATAGAAGACTTAATTTACACATTATTTACAATTAATGACTGATTTTGCAGTATCTATCAACTTATTTCTACCGTGTGATTATAAGTTGTTACACAGTTAGGGCTTTTTTTGCATATTTCAAGAAATTTACATAGGTTTTAATTTAAGTGCCATTTGCAATGTGTAAATTACTTTTTTGTTCACTTGACAATATTTTATGTATTAAAACATTTGAAAAATGTTCATGAAAATTAACATGAATCTGGAGGCATGCTATTTTGATCTAGAAGATATTGATTGCATAAAAGTTAATTTCAAATCATTAGGGAACACTCTGTTGTCCTTTCCTAAGTTTTAAAATTTAATTTATTGAAATGCATGCCTTTTGTTCAACAGATTTATATCATCTAAACCTCCATGCTGTTATATGTTACTGTGTGAAAAATCATACTGGCCAGATATTTCAAATGTTTATTCTTTTCAAATACAGATGACATGGAAGATACAAGTGGAGATGTAAATGACACGGATGATAAAAACGAAGAAGTTACTGACAGTGCCGAGAAAATCCATAGGGGTGGAATAAAAATGACAGGTATGTAGACAAGTGCATAAAAAGAATTAGTTCAATCTTTATCCTGCAAAGTTTTATGCCCCCGTCATGTAATGGCTGGGGCATATAGTGTTATCCTGTTCCGTCCTTCCGTCATTCTGTCATTCTGTCATCATCAGTTTCCATTCATTATCTTAGTAACGGTTGCACATATTCAACTCAAATTTGACATATGGATATGTCATGAGAAAGTTCGAATTTGGTCATGGTTCAATGATTTTTGGCAGAGTTATGCCCCTTTTACTTTGAAAATAATATGAAATTTTCAGTTTCCGTTCATTATCTTCCCAACGGTACAACACATTCAACTTAAATTTGACATATGGATATGTCATGAGAAAATACAGGTCAAGTTCGAATTTGGTCATGGTTCAATGATTTTTGGCAGAGTTATGCCCCTTTTACTTTGAAAATAATATGAAATTTTCAGTTTCCGTTCATTATCTCCCCAACGGTACAACACATTCAACTCAAATTTGACATATAAATATGTCATAAGAAAATACAGGTCAAGTTCGAATTTGGTCATGGTTCAATGTTTTTTGGCAGAGTTATGCCCCTTTTACTTTGAAAATAATATGAAATTTTCAGTTTCCGTTCATTATCTTCCCAACGGTACAACACATTCAACTTAAATTTGACATATGGATATGTCATGAGAAAATACAGGTCAAGTTCGAATTTGGTCATGGTTCAATGATTTTTGGCAGAGTTATGCCCCTTTTACTTTGAAAATAATATGAAATTTTCAGTTTCCGTTCATTATCTTCCCAACGGTACAACACATTCAACTTAAATTTGACATATGGATATGTCATGAGAAAATACAGGTCAAGTTCGAATTTGGTCATGGTTCGATGATTTTTGGCAGAGTTATGACCCTTTTACTTTGAAAATAATATGAAATTTTCAGTTTCCGTTCATTATCTCCCCAACGGTACAACACATTCAACTCAAATTTGACATATGGATATGTCATGAGAAAATACAGGTCAAGTTCGAATTTGGTCATGGTTCGATGATTTTTTGGTAGAGTTATGCCCCTTTTACTTTGAAAATAATATGAAATTTTCAGTTTCTGTTTATTATCTCCCCAACAGTACAACACATTCAACTCAAATTTGACATATGGATATGTTTTTGGAATGCCCAGGCCAAGTTCGAATTTGGTCATGGTTCAATGATATTTGGCAGAGTAATGCCCCTTTCACTTTGAAAATAATATGAAATTTACAGTTTCTGTTCATTATCTACCCAACAGCGTTACATATTCAACTCAAATTTGACATATGGGTATGTCAAAGGAATGTGCAGGTCAAGTTGGAATTTGGTCATGGTTCGATGATTTTTTGGCAGAGTTATGTCCCTTTCACTTTGAAAATAATATAGATACATCTTAGGAATAAGCAGTTTAAGTTTGAATTTGGTCGTGGTTCAATGATTTTGGACAAACTTATCTTTCTTGAATATTGGACAAATTTTGAACTTTCAGTTTCAGTTTCAGCACTCATACTTTTATGGAAATGTATGTAGCCATTATTTTGGCTACAAATATGAAATATGCTATTTTCAAAAGGTTTAGACTGAATAATTTCAGTGTTTGAACATTGTATGAAAATGGTTTGTGTTAACATTGAAAAGTTTTAAGGGCTTTGAACTTAAAATGAAAACAATAATTTGTGCAAACAAATTTGGAACTAAATATTATAACATCTGAAATTTTGGCTGCATGCGGGGGCATCCGTGGCATGATGACACATTTCTAGTTGTAAGTGACTTTCCCGGTTTGAATATTGAGCTTTCTATAGATAAAGTGACATTATGCAAATGTTTTAGCTCAACTTTTTCGAGAAAATAAATGGAGGTATTCGAAAGTGGGCCATTGTACATTTATAAAGAATAGTCAACATCCATTTGTCTGTTCTCTTTAAAGTCTAGGTGGACATTTGTACAATTGTTAAAATCTGCATAGAGATTGATGTTGATGTTTTAATAATGGAATTGTGCCCTCTTTAGGGAGGGGCTGGGGGCATAGATTTACCTTGTCAGTCCATCCTTTGTATGTTCTCGTGTTGTGTCACACATAGCTCAAAAGTATTTGACCTAGAGTCATGAAACTTTACAGGAATGTTGCTCTGCATGTGTATTCTGCACCTGCATATTTTTGTGTTTCTTAGATTTATTCAGTATTTGCAGAGTTATTGCCCTTGACTGAGTAAAAATTTGCAATTTTTAACTTGTGTCGCACTAAGCTCAAAAAGTATTTGACCTAGGGTCATGAAACTTTACATAAATATTGATAAGCATGTTTAGTTTTGCACCTGAGTATTTTTGTGTTATTCATTTAGTATTTGTAGAGTTATTGATTGTCCTTGAATTTGTAAAAATTTGCAATTTTCAACTTGTGTCGCACTTAGCTCAAAAGTATTTGACCTAGGGTCATGAAACTTTACAGGCATGTTAATCAGCATGTGAAATTGTGTATCTTGGGACCTTGGGTTTCCCTTGTGAATGTAATATGTTTTGTCAGAGTTATTGCCCTTGACTTAGTGAAAATTTGCTAATTTCAATTTTTGTAGTGCGTAGCTCAAAAAGTGTTTAACCTAGAGTCATGAAACTTAACAGGGATATTGGTCAGCATTTGTAGTTGTGAACCTTGGGTTTTGATTGTGGGTTTATCCAGTATTTCTAGAGTTATTGTCCTTGACTTATTAAAAAAACATTCCATTATGTTGTGTTATTTGTTCCTTCAGTGCTTAAGTTAGAATCAACCAATTTACAGGAATAATGATCAACATCACTGTGAAGCTATGCACCTAGGGTTTTGCATGTTGATTTTTTTCAGTTTTGTTAAGAGTTATTGTTCTGGACTTATCATCAATTTGCAATTTTCAACTTGTTCATGCATAGCATAGCACCAAAAAGTATATGACCTGTAGGCCTGAAAGTTTATAAGAATGTTGGTCAGCATGTGTACTTATGTACCTCGGTGTTTGCTTGTGGATTTATTCAGTATTTGTAAAGTTCTTGCCCTTAACTTTGTAAAAGATTTTTTTAGTTTTCAACTTGTGGCACATGTAGCCCAAAAAATATTGACCTAGAGTCATAGGATTGACTGGACACATTTCTAGTTTTTTCCTCAATTTCAATGTATACAGAAACAAAAAAGATTGCAAGTATTTGACGAACTAAATATTGGATTACAAATAGCCTTTTGTTTATAGTAACATTATGTTGCATTTGTTAAATCATGATTGATATAAAATAGCTTTGAAATATACTATGCTCATCCTTGAGTAAAATATTTTAATAACAGAAATTTATTGAAATCTTACTGAAGAAATGTTTAATTTGAATAAGAGAATGAATAAGATATGTAAAGGAAGTTGCAGGTCAAGAAAAGTTATTCTTTTCTTAAATGATACTATTTAATTATATTGGGACCTCCTATAGTGTGTAGAATTTTAAACACAAAACGTATCTACTTTGTTTGAAGTCAAAACATGTTTTTATGCCCCCACAATGTGGGAGCATATAGTGTTGCACTTGTCCGTCCGTCCGTCAGTCCGTCCGTCCGTCCGTCCGTACGTCCCGAAATCTTGTGAACGCAACTCCTCTTAAACCGGATGGCAGATTTTGCTTAAACTTACAGGGATGAACAACCTTAATGTGTAGATGGTAGTAAAGGAAGGAATTTTCGCTGTGACCAAATTTAACAGAATTATGGCCCTTTGTTGATTTTTTCACTAGATACTATGTGGAAATTTTGTGAACGCAACTCCTCTTAAACCTGTTGGCAGATTTTGCTTAAACTTACAGGGATGAACAACCTTAATGTGTGGATGGTAGTAAAGGAAGGAATTTTTGTTGTGACCAAATTTAACAGAATTATGGCCCTTTGTTGATTTTTTCATTATATACTATGTAGAAATTTTGTGAACGCAACTCCTCTTAAACCGGATGGCAGATTTTGCTTAAACTTACAGGGATGAACAACCTTAAGGTGTAGATGGTAGTAAAGGAAGGAATTTTTGCTGTGACCAAATTTTACAGAATTATGGCCCTTTGATGATTTTTTCACTATATACTTTGATGTAGAAATTTTGTGAATGCAACTCCTCTTAAATCGGATGGCAGATTTTGCTTAAACTTCCAGGGATTTACAACCTTAATGTGTAGATGGTAGTAAAGGAAGGAATTTTTGCTGCGACCAAATTTAACAGAATTATGGCCCTTTGTTGATTTTTAGTTTTCAACTTGTGGCACATGTAGTCCAAAAAATATTTGACCTAGAGTCATAAGATTGACAGAACAGTGGGGTGTGGGGGCATCCGTGTCCTATGGACACATTTCTAGTTTTATGTTACAAAGAGACTGTGTAGCATTTATCAATATATTCTGATATCAAATTTGAGCATAGTATGTCTTAAATTTTATAAAACTCTATATAAAGAAATAGCAACAACAAAAATCATGTAAAAATGTATTAGATGTAATGTTCATAATTGAAAAAAAATGTACAACTTTCTTTTCTTTTTTTTTCAGTTGTGAAAGTAGTTGTCATGACAGTAGGACTGTCTGTAATTGGCCTTGTTCTGGTTGTAGTAGTTATAAATAATGGTTAGTCTGATTAAAATTTTTTATGCTTTATTAATTCACAAGGGTACTAAAACTATTTAAAACAATAGAAACCTTTATGCTTTTTAGCTCACCTGTCACAAAGTGACAGGGTGAGCTTTTGTGATCGCTTTTCGTCCGGCGTCAGTCCGTCCGTCCGAGCCAACATTTGATTATTATGAGCTTCATTCCGTAGTTAAATAAAAAACATAAACTCATAAAATTCCGTCGTCCGTCCGACGTCCATAAACTTTTACTTTAAATGACATCTCCTCATAAACCGCTGAGCCAATTTCATCTAAACTTCACAGGAATGTTCCTTTGGTGGTCACCTTTAAAAATTGTTCAAAGAATTTAATTCCATGCAGAACTCTGGTTGCCATGGCAACCAATAGAAAAAACTTAAAATATCTTCTTTTAAAAAACCCAAAGAGGTAGAGCTTAGATATTTGGCATGAAACATCTTCTAGTGAGTGTCTATCAAGTTTGTTCAAATAAAGGCCCTGGGGTCAAAATTGGCCCCGCCCAGGGGGTCATTGTTTTTCCCTATATGCATATAGTAAAAACTTAAAAAATCTTCTTTTAAACAACCCAAAGAGCTAGAGCTAAGATACTTAGCATGTTACATCTTCTAATGGGTGTCTACCAAGTTTGTTCAAATAAAAGCCCTGGGGTCAAAATTGGCCCCGCTCCAGGGGGTCATTGATTTTCCCTATATGCATATAGTAAAAACTTATAAAATCTTTTTTTAAAGAACCAAAAGAGCTAGAGCTAAGATATTTAGCATGAAACATCTTCTAATGAGTGTCTATCAAGTTTGTTCAAATAAAAGCCCTGGGGTCAAAATTGGCCCCGCCCCGGGGGTCATTGATTTTCCCTATATGCATATAGTAAAAACTTATAAAATCTTCTTTTAAAGAACCCAAAGAGCTAGAGCTAAGATATTTAGCATGAAACATGTTCTAATGGGTGTCTACCAAATTTGTTCAAATAAGAGCCCTGGGGTCAAAATTGGCCCTGCCCCGGGGGTCATTGATTTTATTTATGTGTATAGCAAAAAATTAAAAAATCTTCTTTGAAAAAACCCAAATAGCTAGAGTTAAGATATTAAGCATGAAACATCTTCCAGTTAGTGTCTTCAAAGTTTGTTCAAATAAAAGCCCTAGGGTCAAAATTGGCCCTGCCCGGGGGGACATTGATTTTCCTTATATGTGTATAGCAAAAACTGAAAAATCTTCTTTAAAAAAAACCAAATAGCTAGAGTTTAGATATCAAGCATCAAACATCTTCTAGTGAGTGTCTTCAAAGTTTGTTAAAAAAAAAAACCCTGGGGGCAAAACTGGCCCCGCCCTAGGGGTGTCATTGCTTTGAACTATATGTGTATAGTTAAAACTTAAAAAATAATTTTTTAAAAAACTCAACGAGCTAGACCTTAGATGTTAACCATGAAACATCTTGTAATGGGTGTCTACCAAGTTTGTTCAAATAAAAGCTCTGGGGTTTAAACTGGCCCCACTCTGGGGGCCTATATACAGGTGAGCGACTTCAGGACCATCATGGCCCTCTTGTTTAATTGATAGAAGTAAAAAAACTGTATAAGTTCAATAGAAACAGGGGCACAAGGTGAGTTCATAGTAAATGTTAGATGGTCAATTATCAGTATAATAGTCAATTTCGGTTTTCAAGAACTGTCAAGAGTTCTTTTCAAATTTGCTGTGTAGTACCCATGTGTGTTAGTTATAATTAGTGTCACATTAATTCCCTCATAGTAATTGCAGGGGCCTCTTTTGCCAAATGGTGAAGGTCAACAACTTCAGATCACTTGCATCTCATGGCTGTGTGTTTGAATCTTGTTAGGGACATAAGGTTAACTAACAGAAGATCAGTGGTCCTACTCAGATGGTTGCAAGTGCCTGAAATAAAAATAATAAAAAATGATTTTTTAGTTTCAAATAAAATAACTTTTCAGCACCAACTGAGGATTGCAGGTCAAGAAAGAAGAAGAATTGTTTATTAGCAGGTAACTTTCATCTCTTAAATTTTCACTTTTAATTACAACTTTAGATCACAATTGGAATAAAAATGATATAAAGAATGACCACTTTCTATCTCAATGGAGCCGTTTGCCTTAAACCATTATGTTTATCATGTTATATTTATACAAACACTGATTGGTACTTAAAAAACTTGACAAACCTTGTTTTGAATCATGATCTTAAGCTATTTACCAAGACTCATTACTCTTGCATGAAATTTAGCTGAATTGTTCCCCTTTAATAATGTATTAACTTGAATCCTCATATATACCAAGGTCATAATTGTTATTCAATGTCTAAAACAAATGCACCCTTTCTTAACTGATTTTTAAATAAACATGATTTATGTTAAATCCCATTGTGAAAGATATTTTGTTTGCATAACATAACAATAATTTATTGACTGTCATCTTTTATATAACACTACATATACATTGAAAACAAATGAATAAAACGCTATTCATAGTGACAAGTGTACTGTCTTATGAATTGTACTTGCAATTATACAAAAAGTTTTTGTAAAATATTGAAGATACAGGAGTTGTATCATAGAAATTTGAAAATACTACCAGATAGAATAGTAAACTTAGTAATCATGTTGATTCTGCAGGAGAGAAGAACGAGTTGGACGAAGCAGGTGGTGAAAAGTTGAAAAAGCCCCATGATAACACATTAACGCAACTAATATTACACAGTTTAAATGATCAAATGAAATTTGTTGGGGCACTAATGAGGAATGGTCTTATAGAGGGCACAGTGTTCAGGGTCGGTTCTTGCTATGTGATGACAGCCTATCACGTTATTCAGCCAATAATATGGGGTAAGAATTTACGTCATTTTCAGTTGATTTATCTTATTGAGTTCAAAACAATTTTTAATGGGCCCCAAATGGGGAGCCATATAGTTTTTGTAGAGTCCCTCCTTCGGTCCATGTACCCACAGGACCAATCGGGACCGTGGGCCATCTAACTAAACAGAACAAAAGAGAATAGAGTTGATTCTATAACAATAGTGTAGGAACCATTGGCTGTCTATTAAACAAAGGAATAGGCCACTAATTCTATTTCGGTTGATAGTCCGTCCTGCTGTCTTTTCATCCGAATGTTATCCAGTGCATATTTTATTCATTTATGGATGGCTTTTAAAATAATTTTCTATATAGGTGTAGCACATTTGGGCAATGTGTCCTTTGCAACATATAGGTCTAAAGCTAAAAGGTAAAGATCATATTCTTACTTCAATGGGAATATGTCAATGTGACGTAAAACCCAATCAAACAAAAACAAACAAAAATCAATAGAAATATTAGTAAAAATGCACTGATATTCATGTCCGATCAACAATACTTTCATTGATGAATGGGTTTAGAAATTATTATGCATAAATGTGTTGGACATACTGGCAGTGTGTTGCAAGCATTAACCAGGTCCCTACCTCAAACAACTAGGTCACACCTATAGATATGAATTTTTGTAAAAGTACCTGATGTTTGTGTCTGATAAAAAATTCTGTCATTTCAGAATGGATATTAAAATAACTATGCATAAATTTGTCTAACATTATGACAACATACCTCAAGCATGAATCAGATTCCTACCTCAAAGGTCAAGGTCACGCTTGTATTCCAGTCGTGACAAGAATTTTTTCATTAAATGAATGTTAATCAACTATGTTGTCAATATTTTACAGCTCTTTGTATTGTACTACCTTAATTTTTCTCATATTTATCTGCCAATTTGAATAAAAAACAAAATAAACACAACAAAATGGGATGATCAATTACAGCCAACATTTTGTATGGTATAACAGTATAGTACAGTGTCATTCTACGACATGTACTTCTGTTATTATACCCCCACAAACAAAGTTTGGGGTATATGAGTTGGCTTGTTGGTCAGTCGGTCAGTCCGTCTACTTCATGGTTTCAAACTTGGTATATAGAAACCTCGTGTATAAACTCCAGTTGGTACCGTATAAGTACTATTTTCTGCGGGAACTTTATTTCTGCTGTTTATGCGGTTCATATTGACACCGCAGATTTAAAAACCGCAGAAAATTAAGCTCTGTATGTATATGTCGGAATATGTTAACTACCGTTATTGTATAATTACATTACCATGTACCATTATCAGCTTTAGTAGATGGGAATTTTTCTTATGTATCTGTCGTGAATAAAATATTAGAAACTAGAAATGTGTCCATAGGACACGGGTGCCCTTACCGCACCACTGTTCTGTCAATCTTATGACTCTAGGTCAAATATTTTTTTGAAAAATAAAAATCTTTTACTAATTAAAGGGCAAGAACTTTACAAATACTGAATAAATCCACAAGCAAACCCCAAGGTGCATAAGTACACATGCTGACAAACATTCTTGTAAACTTTCAGGCCTACAAGTGAAATACTTTTTGAGCTATGCATGAACAAGTTGAAAATTGCAAATTTATACTACTTTAAGTCAAGGGCAATAACTCTAACAGAACTGAAAAAAATCCACATGCAAAGTCCCGGGTTCATAGCTTCACACTCATGTGAATCAATATTCCTGTAATTTAGTGATGTTGATCATTATTATGCCCCCCTTCGAAGAAGAGGGGGTATATTGTTTTGCTAATGTCGGTCTGTCTGTCTGTCGGTCCGTCCGTCGGTCTGTCTGTCGGTAGACCACATGGTTTCCGCTAATTATCTTGAAAAGTATTTATCACAAAGTCTTCATATTTTACATAGTGATTGGCCATAACTAGTAGATGACCCCTATTGATTTTGGGGTCACTAGGTCAAAGGTCAAGGTCACAGGGACCTTAAATGTCAAAATGGTTTCCGCTGATTATCTTAAAAAGTATGTATAACAAAGTCTTCATATTTCACACAGTGATTGGTCATCACTAGTAGATGACCCCTATTGATTTTGGGGTCACTAGGTCAAAGGTCAAGGTCACAGGGACCTTAATTGTCAAAATGGTTTCCGCTGATTATCTTGAAAAGTATGTATCACAAAAGTCTTCATATTTCACACAGTGATTGGTCATAACTATTAGATGACCCCTATTGATTTTGGGGTCACTAGGTCAAAGGTCATGGTCACAGGGGCTTTAAATGTCAAAATGGTTTCCGCTGATTATCTTGAAAAGTATTCATCACAAAGTCGTCATATTTCACATAGTGATTAGTCATAACTAGTAGATGACCCCTATTGATTTTGGTGTCACTAGGTCAAAGGTCAAGGTCACAGGGGCCTTAAATGTCAAAATGGTTTCCGCTGATTATCTTGAAAAGTATGTATCACAAAGTCTTCATATTTCACATAGTGATTGGTCATAACTAGTAGATGACCCCTATTGATTTTGGGGTCACTAGGTCAAAGGTCAAGGTCACAGGGACCTTAAAATGTGAAAATAATTTCTGCTGATTATCTTAAAAAGAATTCATCACAAAGTCTTCATATTTCACATAGTGATTGGTCATAACTAGTAGATGACTCCTATTGATTTTGGGGTCACTAGGTCAAAGGTCAAGGTCACAGGGGCCTTAAATTCAAAATGGTTTCCGCTGATTATCTTGAAAAGTATGTATCACAAAGTTTTCATATTTCACATAGTGATTGGTCATCACTAGTAGATGACCCCTATTGATTTTGGGGTCACTAGGTCAAAGGTCAAGGTCACAGGGACCTTAAAATGTGAAAATGGTTTCCGCTGATTATCTTGAAAAGTATTCATCACAAAGTCTTCATATTTTACATAGTGATTGGTCATCACTAGTAGATGACCCCTATTGATTTTGGGGTCACTAGGTCAAAGGTCAAGGTCACAGGGGCCTTAAATGTCAAAAGGGTTTCCGCTGATTATCTTGTAAAGAATTCATCACAAACTCTTCATATTTCACCTAGTAATTGGTCATAAGTATTAGATGACCTCTATTGATTTAGGGGTCATTAGGTCAAAGGTCAATGTCACATGGGCCTTAAATGTCAAAATGGTTTCCGTTGATTTTTCCATAATTGAACACTTCCATGTACCCATTTTTGGCAAGTTTCTTTAATAAAATTACCAATTATGTGAGTCAATGGCTAGAAAGGGGGGTATATGTGTCGTTCGACATTCTTGTTCCTGTAAAGTTGGTTGATTCTAACTAAAGCACTCAAGGAACAAATAACAACATAATGAAACATTTTTAACAAGTCAAGGGCAATAACTCTACAAATACTTGATAAATCCACAAGCGAAACCCCAGGTGCAAAACTAAATATGCTGAGCAACCTTCCCCTAAGGTTTAATGACTCTATGTCAAATCCTTTTTGAGTTACATGCGACACAAGTTGAAAAATGCAAAATTTTACTAAGTCAAGGGCAATAACTCTAAAAATACTAAATAAATCCAGAAGAAAATACCCAGGTGCACAACTACACATGCTGATCAACCTTCCTGTAAAGTTTCAAGGCTCTAGGTCAAATCCTTTTTGAGTTTCATGCGACACAAGTTGAAAATTGCAAAATTTTACTAAGTCAAGGGCAATCACTCTAAAAATGCAAAAAAATATCCAGACGAAAATACCCAGGTGCACAACTACACATGCTGATCAACATTTCTGTAAAGTTTCATGACTCTAGGTCAAATCCTTTTTGAGTTACATGCGACACAAGTTGAAAAATGCAAAATTTTACTAAGTCAAGGGCAATAACTCTAAAAATACTAAATAAATCCAGACGAAAATACCGAGGTGCACAACTACACATGCTGATCAACCTTCCTGTAAAGTTTCAAGGCTCTAGGTCAAATCCTTTTTGAGTTTCATGCGACACAAGTTGAAAATTGCAAAATTTTACTAAGTCAAGGGCAATCACTCTAAAAATGCAAAAAAATATCCAGACGAAAATACCCAGGTGCACAACTACACATGCTGATCAACATTTCTGTAAAGTTTCATGACTCTAGGTCAAATACTTTTTGAGTTACATGCGACACCAGTTGAAAATTGCAAAATTTTACTAAGTCAAGGGCAATAACTCTAAAAATGCAAAAAAATATCCAGACGAAAATACCCAGGTGCACAACTACACATGCTGATCAGCATTTCTGTAAAATTTCATGACTCTAGGTCAAATACTTTTTGAGTTAAATGCGACACAAGTTGAAAATTGCAAAATTTTACTAAGTCAAGGGCAATAACTCTTAAAATAGTAAAAATATCCAGCTAAAAATACCCAAGTGCACAACTACACATGCTGATCAACATTTCTGTAAAGTTTCATGACTCTAGGTCAAATACGTTTTGAGTGACATGTGACACAAGTCGAAAATTGCAAAATTTTACTAAGTCAAGGGCAATGACTCTAAAAATACTAAATAAATCCAGACAAAAATACCCAGGTGCACAACTACACATGCTGATCAACCTTCCTGTAAAGTTTCAAAGCTCTAGGTCAAATCCTTTTTGAGTTTCATGCGACACAAGTTGAAAATTGCAAAATTTTACTAAGTCAAGGGCAATAACTCTAAAAATGCAAAAAAATATCCAGACGAAAATACCCAGGTGCACAACTACACATGCTGATCAACATTTCTGTAAAGTTTCATGACTCTAGGTCAAATACTTTTTGAGTTACATGCGACACAAGATGAAAATTGCAAAATTTTACTTAGTCAAGGGCAATAACTCTAAAAATAGTAAAAATATCCAGATGAAAATACCCAGGTGCACAACTACACATGCTGATCAGCATTACTGTAAAGTTTCATGACTCTAGGTCAAATACGTTTTGAGTGACATGTGACACAAGTTGAAAATTGCAAAATTTTACTAAATCAAGGGCAATAACTCTAAAAATGCTAAAAATATCCAGACGAAAATACCCAGGTGCACAACTACACATGCTGATTAACATTCCTGTAAAGTTTCATGACTCTAGGTCAAATACTTTTTGAGTCACCTGCGACACAAAAGTGAACGGACAGACGGAAGGAAGGACGGACAAGGGTAAATCTAAATGCCAGTCACTAAAGTGGGGGCATAAAAATGTTACTTTGCTTGTTCTCTTTGCTTAAATAAATATTATGTTTGTATGATTTCGCTCACTCTTAGCTAGATTTTTTTTTTTGTAAAATGAAACTATTTTAGTTTGACGGGTGCAATAAACATACCCTTTTGTATTTGTACAATATCTTGTGTCCACATTCGATTTTGCCATTGTTTATTATTCACACTTCATATTTATACACATACAGTATTACAATTGTTATCATCGCACGTTTATTAACATGTATATGCCGATACATGATAATTACGACGAAACACATAATCAGTCGTCTGCATGTTAACCAAAAGTAATGCACATGTTATCTCAACAAATCTTAAAATTTTTTGTTTGTGTAGGTTAATTTTGAAAAGAAGTATCTTAATGAAAATGCAGAATTAAAAAGCATCAAGGCGAGAATGATGACACCGCAGAAATAAGATACACAAAAAATTAAAACCCCTTATTTTAATAAAAATCGCAGAATATTTAAAGCCCGCAGAAATAAGTACTTATACGGTATTGCATTTGGACCCCCTAGGATTAAGGTCAAAGTCACATTTACTAAAAATAGAAAAATGGTTTCTGAACAATAACTAGAGTTAGACATAATAGAAATGAGATATTGTTGTTATAGCATTTTGACCCTAGGGATCAAGGTCACACTTACTTAAAATAGAAAAATGGTTTTCAGGACAATAACTTGAGTAAGGAATAAGATATTGTAATCAAACTTGGTGTATAGCAAGCCTATATGAAGTACTTGATTTGTTTCGCATTTGGACCCCCTGGGATCAAGGTTGAGGTTACTGTTTCTAAAAATAAAAAAATGGTTTCCGAAACATTAACTACAGTTAGGAATGAGAAATTGTAATCAAACTTGGTGTATAGCAAGCTTATGTGAAGATCCTGGTTGGGATTGCAATTAATTGAAATCATTCTTTGTGTACAGTTGATACTTCATTTACTATAGGTTGGGTTCCAATTTTTCTTTGGATTAACTATTTTTCAAAAAGTCAAAGTTGCTGGTGGGGATATTAATCACCTTCACTGAAGGTGATAGGTCTAGTTGAATATACCAGCATAGGCTAGTCAAAGGATTTCTCAGGACTGTGTAAGCAGGTTGATTAAGAAAACAGTGCAATGCATGCAAATGATATTTTGCATTTAACTGTTGTTCATTGATTATTGTTATTTATTTTTCAGATGATCAACTTAATAAAATGGTTCCTGAACGTCTCTTTTCTAAAAACATTTTTGTGAACTTCAATGCAGCTGTGGGAGACTGTCCACGCATACGCCCACATATAAAGAAAATTTGCTACATCAATACAGAGCTAGATGTTGCAATTTTAAAGTTATCCACTATGAGTGGTGTACCAGCAAAAATGCTTCTGTGGAAGGGAAACAGTAATCTTAACATGGAAAAAGTATCAGTTATTGGGTATGGTCATCCAAAGGAGCCACTAGCGAAGCATTTTGAACCACCATGTGTTGTTATCAAGAGAGGGGGCAGTGAAGTTCAGGCTGCTCTAGAATATTACCACCGGGAAAAAGAGAACTTTAAACTGGCTTTAGGTAACAACACTGAAGTAATAGATAAAGGTTATGGTGGCATTGATAATGCTAATAAAATCTTTTTTCATGGTTTCTTGGAACACGGAGCATCAGGCTCGCCTCTGTTGGTCTGTAATGATCCAAGATCTGTTTACGTTGTCGGGATGTTGACCAATGGACTTCCAGAGTTCTTCTTTCACCTTCCAGCTGGCAAGAAAGGAGACTTTCCACCTGAGCATAGGTTTCATAGTGGTAGTCGAATGCAACTGATATATGAAGATTTAATAGAAGTGGATCGGAATCTTGCTGAAGATTTATTTTGAAGATTTTAAATGAAGAAAGTCAGAAATTACATAAGCGGAAAAAAATTCAGTTTGAAGGGGAGTTAGGAAAAGTGGCAGTTAGTAAAAAAAGCTATATTATCTTAACTACAAGCATGTTCAGAAATGTACCATACAGGGATATAATATACAGGGATAAAATTGTACCATACACGAATAAAGGCCTGTCATGACTCATCCGGTCTTGTGATACCAGCTGTACATGTGAAACTGAACATTTCTCTTTCTGAAATCTCAGTATGTTTCATGATGCTGTATTTGTTGTTTGTTTTAGTTAAAAAAAAAACTAACCATGATACAAATAGTATTGTTAGATATATATATTATATGAGATTTATTTTTATTTTCACTACACTGCATTAGTATGTCAAATAATTGTTTTGGATTTAATGATATGCACCTTTTTAAGTTTTGAATAACTGCTTTTTACTAAACATGTACAAATTTTAATTGTTTGGGGAAAAAAATTAAAGAAAAGGCTCTTCTGTTCTCCTTTAAGTAGTTCATTGTAAAAAAGTAAATATATGCTATTGAAAATTTAAATCTTAAGATATTTAAGCAAAATACAATGTACATTATGTAATTTATATTCTCAAAAGTTCAGGTACATGCAATAGACAGGTTTTGGTGTGTTCATTTTATGAATGAATCTCAATGTCTTTTTAAATCATTATACAGTGACAATGGTGAAATGTATGCTTTATGGTTTCTTGGTTTCTTTTAAGTTACTTCCATGACATTTTGGTCAAGTCATCACCTTAGTGCAATAACTGGTTAACTGGTATTAAAATTAGAAGGACATAACCTGTTCATGCACTAAGGTGACAAAAATGTATATTATATTTTTAGCTCACCTGTCACAAAGTGACAGGGTGAGCTTTTGTGATCGCTTTTCGTCCGGCGTCCGGCCGTCCGTTCGTCGTCCGTCCGTAAACTTTTGCTTTAAATGACATCTCCTCATAAACCACTGAGCCAATTTCATCCAAACTTCACAGGAATGTTCCTTTGGTGGTCACCTTTAAAAATTGTTCAAAGAATTTAATTCCATGCAGAACTCTGGTTGCCATGGCAACCGAAAGAAAAATCTTTAAATATCTTCTTTTAAACAACCCTAAGAGCTAGAGCTTAGATATTTGGCATGAAACATCTTCTAATGAGTGTCTACCAAGTTTGTTCAAATAAAAGCCCTGGGGTCAAAATTGGCCCGCCCCAGGGGGTCATAGATTTTCCCTATATGCATATAGTAAAAACTTAAAAAATCTTCTTTTAAAGAACCTAAAGAGCTAGAGCTAAGATATTTGGCATGAAACTACTTCTAGTGAGGGTCTACCAAGTTTGTTCAAATAAAAGCCCTGGGGTCAAAATTGGTCCCGCCCTGGGGGGTCATTGATTTTCCCTATATGCATATAGTAAAAACTTAAAAAATCTTCTTTTAAAGAACTGTAAGAGCTAGAGCTTAGATATTTGGCATGAAACATCTTCTAGTGAATGTCTACCAAGTTTGTTCAAATACAAACCCTGGGGTCAAAATTGGGCCAGCCCTAGGGGGTCATAGATTTTCCTATATGCATATAGTAAAAACTTAAAAAATCTTTTAAAGAACCCAAAGAGCTAGAGCTAAGATATTTGGCATGAAACATCTTCTAGTGAATGTCTACCAAGTTTGTTCAAATAAAAACCCAGGGGTCAAAATTGGCCCCGCCCCAGGGGGTCATTGATTTTCCCTATATGCATATAGTAAAAACTTAAAAAATCTTCTTTTAAAGAACCCAAAGAGCTAGAGCTAAGATATTTATCATGAAACATCTTCTAATGAGTGTCTACCAAGTTTGTTCAAATAAAAGCCCTGGGGTCAAAATTGGCCCTGCCCCAGGGGGTCATAGATTTTCCCTATATGCATATAGTAAAAACTTAAAAAATCTTCTTTTAAAGAACCCAAAGAGCTAGAGCTAAGATATTTGGCATGAAACATCTTCTAGTGAGTGTCTACCAAGTTTGTTCAAATAAAAGCCCTGGGGTCAAAATTGGCCTCGCCCCGGGGGGTCATTGATTTTCCCTATATGCATATAGTAAAAACTTAAAAAATCTTCTTTTAAAGAACCTTAAGAGCTAGAGCTTAGATATTTGGCATGAAACATCTTCTAGTGAATGTCTATCAAGTTTGTTGAAATAAAAGCCCTTGGGTCAAAATTGGCCCCGCCCCAGGGGGTCATTGATTTTCCCTATATGCATATAGTAAAAACTTAAAAAATCTTCTTTTAAAGAACCCAAAGAGCTAGAGCTAAGATATTTAGCATGAAACATGTTCTAATGGGTGTCTACCAAGTATGTTCAAATAAGAGCCCTGGGGTCAAAACTGGCCCGCCCCGGGGGTCATTGATTTTCCTTATATGTGTATAGCAAAAACTTAAAAATCTTCTTTTAAAAAACCCAAATAGGGGGGCTGGGCTATATACAGGTGAGCGACCTCAGGGCCATCATGGCCCTCTTGTTTCTGAGTTATTTCCCTTGAATACACCAAATACGTAAGATATATAAAATGATGGAAAATTGATATGGAAAAGTTTTTTTTATGAAAATTTCCCGGTGAACGTTATATAACAGAAACCCATTATAACGCATAATTGAGACCTTGGACCCTAACATGAGCTTTATTATATGAATGGGGTTGCAAAGTATTCTATATCTAGTCATATAATTGCATAATAAAAGTTTATTTTGTTTGTTTTTGAACCTATATTCAAGAATTTGTGGGGGGTTTATATAAAATTTCGATCTGAAACAGCTTTGGGGTAAAAAAAAATTTTCATAGAATTGCTAGACTACAGTTAATACATAATGTGATACTTTTAATAAAGTATATATTTTTGTATGTGAGTTAAACTTTTACCATACTTAATCTCTTAAACAGACTTCTCCCTGTTTCAGTATGGACCAAACAGTCATTTTAAGGGAAAATTTTAATTTGTACATGTATAAGTATGTGGTTATAAGTGATAAAAATTTTTTTTTACTGTAGGTGTATATACATGATAGAGAATTGATCACATGACAAAAAGAACCGTCAAAACTATACCTTAGTAGCATTTTTTCAAATATCTGTTCCCTGATGAAGGCTATTGAATAGCTGAAACATAGGTCTTTAATAAAATTATAGAAACCTGTTGTTTCACTTTCCTTATTCTTTTTATTATGATAGAGAATTGTATATTAGAAATTTACTATAATGTTAACACTCAGTTTTTTGTTGATATTGCATTAATAATGATATCTTTACTCTGTGATTAATGAAATATGAATTGTGATTTTTTTTTGATTGTTAAAATGTGATAACTATTCTCTTAATTCAACGGTAAGTGCTAGCAAATAGATTGTGATAGATTAATTTCTGTTTGTTAAATTTCAAATTTCTTTTTTAGATAACTTAAAAATTTGATTTTTTTAGTTGTTTATTTATGTTACATTGTTTATGGCTATACGAATGATTTCAAAGCATTTATAAGAAAAGGTTGAATTGGTGGACAAGTTTGTTTTATATCATTGTGACCAATATGATGTGTATAATCACTATTAATATGTGTGTGAAAAGTATATTTTGTACTTTTGAAAAATATATAACAGTAAGGTGTGTATATATGTTGTGTGTTGTTATATTAAGAGAAATCCTAGACTTTATTTTATAATTGAGCCCTATATGTTACACATTGTGACTTAATACAACTGAGGTGGAGTACAGGGATACATTCTATGCCATGATAATGTATATATTTACAATTGTATGTCATTGTTATAATTAAGTTTTCCAATTTATATGAAGTTTCACCACTTTACAGTTTGTTAAATGCTGGAAAAATTAGAATCCACCTGCTCATTGTCATTGCCAAATGAGTCAACCTAAAAACAGCTTGTCTCCAGATTCAAGTCAGTTTTTATACCAATTTGGAAATAGTATATTATGGGTCTGAAATATTGAAAAAGTGAGAAAAGCTAAATTTTGCCTAAAAAAGCAATACTTCACATGATTTTTGAACTTTGTTCAATCTGATCTGATCTTTTCATTCATCTGGAGGTATGCAGATTTAAGAGTAGTGATTCCCAACTTGAAGTTGTGATGTAATAATTTTGAGTCAAGTCTTGTAATAATTCAATTTAGAGTAAACTGCTAATTATGCTTTGATTTTTTTTTCATATTTACTTTAATGATATTTCATAGCTGATTTAAAAATACATCATTTATCCATACACTTTTTTTTTATATGATATACAAAAATGTTTCTGCAGCATCAATTCAGGATCCATTCTCTTTAACTGGTAAACATCATTTTCATAAAGAATTATATTTGAAAAAAAAACAAAAAAAATTAACATCATCTCCACATTCCTTTTCTCACTTTTTATTAATGTTATTTATTATTTGAATATATTATGTAGATCTACTGCTTATGGTAATTATGATATTTTATTATGCATTATAATACTTTATAAGTGGATTGGTCTACAATGCATACATTTTCCTTAAGTATTTTAACTGTGGATTAATTCAATAGAAATTAATTATTTGGATATTGTTATGAATTATAACTTAGAAAATGTGTTGATAATAATCTAAGTGATTTAGTAGGAAAATTAAAAAAATTAAGAATAATATTTTGCTCTTACACAATTTATTATCTGCTATATAAATTTATGTAATATCAGATCATGTATGTGACACTTGCCAAAAACAGCCATTTATATTTCTTTTGTTGATTGTTATGTCCTGCTGGGCACTCTCCCAGTGGTCCTGTGTTGCTGGGACATGTTGGGGGTTGATGATTTTGTTTTTTCATATACTATGTCTGATACTACACATTATCATTGTAATTATTTAATGTTTTACAAACCTTCCATTTTAGATCAATTCACTTTTAAGTATTTGTTTTAACTCTGCTTGTGTAAATATATGTTTAATGCTTTATTTCAAACCAGTTAAAGGAACTTCACTGAGGTTTATAAGCCTAAAAACATAACATTTTAATTTTTCACATAGATAAACATGAGCACTTGAAACAGAAATACTAATAAAATATAGAAGAAATACATTGAAAATCATGTTTGTGCTATTCTCAGTCCGATTTGAGTGAAAAGCGTTTAAACGCTTTTCAATATTGGGTGATTTTTCACTATCATAATAATCATTCTGTAAAAACGAAACAAGCTACTGATCTGAAATTTTGCACATAAGTTATTAGGATAGATCTACATCAAATGGAGTAATAATCTCAAAAAAATATTTCCAGTCCTGTTATGTCAAAAAACCTCAGTGGAGTCCCTTTAATAAGGTCTGTGGCTTAACTATAATATTTAAAAGACCTTGGAATAAAACCTGTATGAGTGCTTGATCACATTTTCTACAAGTGTAGCAAGGTCTTCCAGATCTTGTCTAAAAAGCCATGAAAACATGTGCAATTTATTTAACTTTTTTTTTACTTTCTTACTTTTGTACATTGTACATATACATAAACATGTCTTTCATAATTTTTATTATGTGTTTTTATTTTAATCACATCTCTTTCTCTTTTCTTATTGCAATATGATATTGTTATTAATGGAATAAATATTGTACAAAATTTTACCTGTGTAAAAGTAAATTCCGTATACATGTTTTGTTTGTATTCACCAGATTGTAGTTAGTAAGGCATTAGAAGAAGTTAAACATGGTTGTAAATTGTATATTTTTTTGTCATTTGTGACTTGAAATGTTTTTTTTTATGACAATTTCTAATTATATTAAACATTGAAGTCCGGTAGTTAGACTTGGGCTTTAAAATGCTATTTTTATTAAACATGTTAAAGGGTCATTATGCCTCAGAAATCATCAAATTGTGTCATTTCTATTTCACAAAAAAAATCTCTAAATGTTTGGTATGTTGTTACAGTTTCAAAAAAAAAATACTCATTTGTCCTATAGATGTACTATCTTTGCCTCCTTTGCTTTATTGTCAAATGGTATAATTATAGTGTATTAGTATTTTGTTTTGAAGTCAGATAAAGCATATATTTTACTACCTTTATGTCACATTACTGCATATTGAGCATGTTTATGGCTTTCTTGAGGTATTTAACAACTAACATGCTCTAAGTTCATTATTGAAACATTATTAAACACTTGTTTGACATTTCTGAACAATTTAATATATATATGAATTTCTGGGTCATAATGTGCCTTTAAGCAAACATTTCTTTAAAATTCATTGAAGTTGATGATATAAAGTTATGTACAGTCAGCTGTAACTGTTTTATGTACATGTTTTTATTAAGTTTCATGGAAATATGTACCTATTAACTAAGAGAATTTAGAAAAGGAGAATGCAAATTTAAATACTGCAGGTGCTATCTTATGTTAAATTTTTGTAATAAAAATGTTGTATTGTTTGTACAAAATACTTTAATTTTACAATTCATTGTTTAGATGTATTGTTAAAAACGGTGCCTATTAAACCAAAACCATATCACATATTTAATTTAATAAATGAAAAAAGTGCAGGTATGAAATAATTTTTGTGCAATGAAGATTATAAAATTATACAATGAACTTGTTTCAAAATCTAAGTGAAATATTTGTTTTTGTCAAACCATTTTAAATATTTTAGTCTTCTTTTTGTAAGTTATTGCTGGCAATTAAATTATGCCAAAATTTTTCTACATAATTTTCAACCCTTGCCATGATATATAAAAATTATGTAGAATGGACAAGCATTGATTACTTTGAAACTGTTAACCTTTAACCTAATGGAACTAAAAGCAATTAGCTTTAACCACCAGTATAGAAAGCTAAGTCAGCCCGCATATTCATATACTAGTCTGACCACACTCTTATACTGTTACCTTACTTGCTTACTTTCATCATGATTTTCTTTAAATTGATAATGGACACTTCCAAGAATTAAAGCTGGAAAAGTCCATTTAAAGGAGCTGCAGGAGGTCTAAAAGACTACGAACATGAAGTTTTAATTTCTTAGATTGATTTTACAAAATGTACAGGGTTATCTTGCACTGAACTGATTGAAAACTTGTACTGTGAATATTTCTTCAAGTTGTGGTGCTGTAGATTTAACGAGATATATATTGTGTAATAGGGCTTGACCCATTGTAGTTTAAAAATATTTTATGTATTTAGATAGCTGTTTCTGATTTTTTTTTTGTTATTTAATAAAAATGAGAAGCACTATAGAAGAAGATACTGATGTGACATATTATGGGTATTTTTAACAATTGTCTTACATATCAGATATTTTTTGGATTGAATTTTAATACAATTTGTTTTTTAAGATACACAGGATGTAATAATACACATAGTTTTTTTAATTAAGAATTCTTTTAACTTCAGATATTATAGTTTTTTTAATTGAGAATTCTTTTAACTTCAGATATTATTTTTAGTTTTGTATTTTATTTAAGATTACTTGTTAATATGTTTAGATCTAATTCTCTATTTAATCTACATGTATAATATTGAAAAGAATGAAATGTGTTGGTTAATGATGCGATCTGAGCTACGCAATAAAACACTTAAACTATTTAAAATCATTTGAGTCGCGTCATGACAAAACCAACATAGTGCGTTTGCGACCAGCATGGATCCAGACCAGTCTGCGCATCCACGCAGTCTGATCAGGATCCATGCTGTTCGCTATCAGTTTCTCTACTTGTAATAGAGTTGCACTTACAAACTCGCTTGCATGATTTCAGTTCATAAGTGAGTTGGTAAGCGAACAGCATGGATCCTGATCAGACTGCGCGGATGCGCAGGCTGGTCTGGATCCATGATGGTCGCAAACGCACTATGTTGGTTTTGTCATGACGCGGCTCATTTATAGATAAACCTTTATTTTGATTGATAAAAACTGTGTCGAAATTGATTTATTTTTGTTTTACAATCATAGTTTTTTTAAAATTTGTTTACACTAAATTAGTTATGGTTTAAATGATCCCATCGAAAACACGATTTGTGTCTTTATGAAAGTGTATATAAAGAAATGATAGTTTAAAAAATGTCATCATAATCCACCTACTGTGCAGCCTGTGCAAAGCTAACCCCTTTGAGAGACAAATATTGTGGTTGCTGTTAAGAGGTGTTGCCCTACAGAGGTAAAATATTGTGGAAATCTTAACTTTGGGAAGAATTATATCGTTAAAAAAGAGGTAACTGCTATCCAGAGGGTCGCTTTGCATAGACTATACTGTTTATAGCTTTTGAGATATGGCCTATTATTACTTAAAAAAGTCATTTTAATGCTTATTTGTAAAGACATATTTCCATATTTTAATGTTTTACGATTCTTATTCACTAGGCATCTATTTTATTAGCTCACCTGTCACAAAGTGACAGGGTGAGCTTTTGTGATCGCTTTTCGTCCGGCGTCCGTCCGTCCCGTCCGTCCGTCCGTCCGTCGTCCGTCCGTCCGTAAACTTTTGCTTTAAATGACATCTCCTCATAAACCACTGAGCCAATTTCATCCAAACTTCACAGGAATGTTCCTTTGGTGGTCACCTTTAAAAATTGTTCAAAGAATTTAATTCCATGCAGAACTCTGGTTGCCATGGCAACCGAAAGAAAAATCTTTAAATATCTTCTTTTAAACAACCCTAAGAGCTAGAGCTTAGATATTTGGCATGAAACATCTTCTAGTAAGTGTCTACCAAGTTTGTTCAAATAAAAGCCCTGGGGTCAAAATTGGCCCCGCCCCAGGGGGTCATTGATTTTCCCTATATGCATATAGTAAAAACTTAAAAAATCTTCTTTTAAAGAACCATAAGAGCTAGAGCTTAGATATTTGGCATGAAACATCTTCTAGTGAATGTCTACCAAGTTTGTTCAAATAAAAGCCCTGGGGTCAAAATTGGCCCCGCCCCAGGGGGTCATTGATTTTCCCTATATGCATATAGTAAAAACTTAAAAAATCTTCTTTTAAAGAACCCAAAGAGCTAGAGCTAAGATATTAAGCATGAAACATCTTCTAGTGAGTGTCTACCAAGTTTGTTCAAATTAAAGCCCTGTGGTCAAAATTGGCCCCAGCCCGGGGGGTCATTGATTTTCCCTATATGCATATAGTAAAAACTTAAAAAATCTTCTTTTAAAGAACCATAAGAGCTAGAGCTTAGATATTTGGCATGAAACATCTTCTAGTGAATGTCTACCAAGTTTGTTCAAATAAAAGCCCTGGGGTCAAAATTGACTCCGCCCTAGGGGGGTCATAGATTTTCCCTATATGCATATAGTAAAAACTTAAAAAATCTTCTTTTAAAGAACCCAAAGAGCTAGAGCTAAGATATTTAGCATGAAACATCTTCTAATGAGTGTCTACCGTGTTTGTTCAAATAAAAGCCCTGGGGTCAAAATTGGCCCCGCCCCAGGGGGTCATTGATTTTCCCTATATGCATATAGTAAAAACTTAAAAAATCTTCTTTTAAAGAACTCAAAGAGCTAGAGCTAAGATATTTAGCATGAAACATGTTCTAATGGGTGTCTACCAAGTATGTTCAAATAAAAGCCCTGGGGTCAAAACTTGCCCCGCCCGGGGGGGGGGGGGCGGTCATTGATCTTCCTTATGTGTGTATAGCAAAAACTTAAAAATCTTCTTTGAAAAAACCCAAATAGCTAGAGTTTAGATATTAAGCATGAAACATCTTTAAGTAAATATCTACAAAGTTTGTTCAAATAAAAGCCCGGGGGTCAAAACTGGCCCTGCCCCAGGGGTGTCATTAACTATAATTATGTGTATAGTAAAAACTTTAAAAATCTTCTTTTAAAAAACCCAATGAGCTAGAACTTAGATGTTTAGCATGAAACATCTTCTTATGGGTGTCTACCAAGTCTGTTCAAATAAACAAATAAAAGCCCTTGGGTAAAAATTGGCCCGGGGGTGGGGGGGGCCTATATACAGGTGAGCGACCTCAGGGCCATCATGGCCCTCTTGTTTTACAATTCTTTGCACATTCCATCAGTTTTTGTTCACTTATTTTTGGCTGAAATAGTGAGAGAAATGGTTTTATCTTAACTTAGACATTCACAAATTATGACAAGGTAAAAGTTGTGTTCATTCCACCAAGCAGTCAAATTACAAAAATGGAACTTATGTTAATGTGCTGCTCATTTTTTGAGATTTTGATGTATTATTTTCATTGTGTTTTTAGCTCACCTGTCACAAAGTGACAGGGTGAGCTTTTGTGATCACTTTTCGTCCGTCGTCCGTCCGTCGTCCGTAAACTTTTACTTTAAATGACATCTCCTCATAAACCACTAGGCCAATTTCATCCAAACTTCACAGGAATGTTCCTTTGGTGGTCACCTTTAAAAATTGTTCAAAGAATTTAATTCCATGCAGAACTCTGGTTGCCATGGCAACCGAAAGAAAAAACTTTAAATATCTTCTTTTAAAAAACCCTAAGAGCTAGAGCTTAGATATTTGGCATGGAACATCTTCTAGTGAGTGTCTACAAAGTTTGTTCAAATAAAATCCCTGGGGTCAAAATTGGCCCCGCCCCAGGGGGTCATTGATTTTCCCTATATGCATATAGTAAAAACTTAAAAATTCTTCTTTTAAAGAACCCAAAGAGCTAGAGCTAAGATATTTAGCATAAAACATGTTCTAATAGGTGTCTACCAAGTTTGTTCAAATAAAAGCCCTGGGGTCAAAATTGGCCCTGCCCCGGGGGTCATTGATTTTCCTTATATGTGTATAGCAAAAACTTAAAAAAATCTTCTTTGAAAAAACCCAAATAGCTAGAGTTTAGATATTAAGCATGAAACATCTTCTAGTGAGTGTCTACAAAGTTTGTTCAAATAAAAGCCCTGGGGTCAAAATTGACCCCGCCCCGGGGGTCATTGATTTTCCTTATATGTGTATAGCAAAAACTTAAACTCTTCTTTGAAAAAGCCCAAATAGCTAGAGTTTAGATATTCAGCATGAAACATCTTCTAGTAAGTGTCTACAAAGTTTGTTCAAATAAAAGCTCTGGGGTCAAAACTGGCCCCGCCCCAGGGGTGTCATTGTTTTTAGCTCGACTATTCGATAAGAATAAGTAGAGCTATTGCAGTCACCCGAGCGTCGGCGTCGGCGTAACCACTTATGTTAAAGTTTTTGTAATAGTTCAAATATTTTCAAAGTCCATTGACATATGGCTTTGAAACTTTGCACACTTGTTCACCATCATGACCCCAACCTGTAGACAGGAGAAGGTAACTCTATCAAGCATTTGGACAGAATTATGCCCCTTTTTCGACTTAGAATTTACGTTAAAGTTTTTGTAATAGTTCAAATATTTTCAAAGTCCATTGACATATGGCTTTGAAACTTTGCACACTTGTTCACCATCATGACCCAAACCTGTAAACAGGAGGAGGTAACTCTATCAAGCATTTTGACAGAATTATGCCCCTTTTTCGACTTAGAATTTACGTTAAAGTTTTTGTAATAGTTCAAATATTTTCAAAGTCCATTGACATATGGCTTTGAAACTTTGCACACGTGTTCAACATAATGACCCCAACCTGTAAACAGGAGGAGGTAACTCTATCAAGCATTTTGACAGAATATGGCCCTTTTTCGACTTAGAATTTACGTTAAAGTTTTTGTAATAGTTCAAATATTTTCAAAGTCCATTGACATATGGCTTTGAAACTTTGCACACTTGTTCACCATCATGACCCCAACCTGTAAACAGGAGGAGGTAACTTTATCAAGCATTTTGACAGAATTATGCCCCTTTTTCGACTTAGAATTTATGTTAAAGTTTTTGTAATAGTTCAAATATTTTCAAAGTCCATTGACATATGGCTTTGAATCTTTGCACACTTGTTCACCATCATGACCCCAACCTGTAAACAGGAGGAGGTAACTGTATCAAGCATTTTTTTTTACTATCAAGCACTAAGAATAGTCGAGCGTTGCTGTCCTACTGACAGCTCTTGTTAACTATATGTGTATAGCAAAAAATTAAAAAAATCTTCCTTTAAAAAGCCCAATGAGCTAGAGCTTAGATGTTGTCAATGGGGTCAAAATTGGCCCCGCCCCAGGGGGTCATTGATTTTCCCTATATGCATATAGTAAAAACTTAAAAAATCTTCTTTTAAAGAACTCAAAGAGCTAGAGCTAAGATATTTAGCATCAATCATGTTCTAATAGGTGTCTACCAAGTTTGTTCATATAAAAGCCCTGGGGTCAAAATTGGCCCCGCCCCGGGGGTCATTGATTTTCCTTATATGTGTATAGCAAAAACTTAAAAAATCTTCTTTGAAAAAACCCAAATAGCTAGAGTTTAGATATTAAGCATGAAACATCTTCTAGTGAGTGTCTACCAAGTTTGTTGAAATAAAAGCCCTGGGGTCAAAATTGGCCCGGTCTGGGGGATCATTGATTTTCCTTATATGTGTATAGCAAAAACTTAAAATCTTCTTTGAAAAAAACCAAATAGCTAGAGTTTAGATGTTTAGCATGAAACATCTTCTAGTAAGTGTCTACAAAGTTTGTTCAAATAAAAGCCCTGGGGTCAAAACTGGCCCCGCCCCAGGAGTCTTTGTTTTTAACTTTATGTGTATAGTAAAAACTTAAAAAGTTTTCTTTTAAAAAGCCCAATGAGCTAGAGCTAAGATGTTTAGCATGAAACATCTTCTTATGGGTGTGGGGGGGGGGGGGGCTATATACAGGTGAGCGACCTCAGGGCCATCATGGCCCTCTTGTATTGGTATTATTATTGCTGATTTTGTTGAAATGTTCTGGTATTAACTAGTCTTCCAGAACGTTGTTGCTGGTCTATGAAATAATATTTTTAAGTACATGTATATAGGATTTGAAAAACGACAGCATTGTGTTATATTAAATAAGATAAAAGTATATTGTGTATTATTGTTATTTCAGCGAATGACACATACATGTATTATACATTTTTATCACATACCGGTAACGCTGTTGCGACTCTGTAAAATGGTTTTGCACGGTCCTGAATATATTTTGAGGCTCATTTGCGTAATACAAACATAGTGTAAAGGCGCGCTAACTTTAAGCGTTACACCATAGGCACGTCATTGAAAAATGATTCATTCTAAAATAGTCTTTTTGGGTATGTCAAATCACTTGCCTCTCACCGCTGTGGGTTCAAATCCCGACAGGGACTTGATTTTTTTCAGGTGAGAAAGCTGTCTAGTCGGTGACTCTGCTCAGGTGCACGTTCGTGCCTGAAATAATTCACAGAAGGGCACCTGAGGTCTTCCTTGATCAGTAAAGTTCGAAAGTCGAAATATGACCTTTACTGTGTTGGTTCGACGTAAAACCCAACAGAAAAAACTTAAGGTTTGTGATGAATATAGTATTATATTCGTGTAGGTTCATCAATGAATTTATCAAACTAGTTCAATGAATTCCGTACCTAGCCTTCACTCATTCATTATCCTCTATATAACATGTATAAGTAGCATTATGTCCTCCCTAAATTTGTTAGTCCAAAAAAAAATTATTTCTTTCTTACGACTTATATATTATAATCAAGGAACTAGAAGAAAGATTTAATAGATTTGGGTTTACTACTGCTCAGTTCATCAGTATAATACAACATTACATCTCGTAATATAATACCATATCACAAGAACGCCTTAATAGTACTCGAATATTCTTACGTAATATTATAAATAAATTCTTATATATAGATTCTGTAATGATCATTGTCGTATTTGATTGGCTAAGAAATATCGGCTGATCTGGTACGTACGTTTTTTGATTGGTTAAAACTAATGTTCATCCTTGTTTGATAATATTCAGACGCCATTTTGGAACAGGATTATTAGAATAAATTCTTTTGGTAATTTAGATTTTCACATTTAGATAACACATTTAGAATAAAACGTAATTATGTATTATAATACAATAAACATAACTTAAATTTTGTTCATAAAGCACTTATGAGTAAAACATTCATTTACATGTATATGCTAAGAAATCATAACATCATTTCGTTCTCGAAACCAAAAGTGGTCGATAAAACAACATTAAAAGCTGAATAAAATAGGACTAAAAGGTATTTTAAAACTGTCAAATAAATATGAATTGAACGTTAATTAACATTTACATACACATTTGTTACTTAAACGATAAAATGATAAAAACAAAAACAGGTACAACATGTATTTATTCTAGTTATGAAACTTACTTGTGACTTTAAATATACCAGGAAGGAATATATTTTAAAGGTAAACTTTGTTTACTTGCTTGTTTTGATAGTATACGATGTTTATTGATATGATAATAAAATAGTTCAGATAAGAAACCGGTAAAAGAGGAAAAAGCTCGTTATGTATCCAAATCACCAGGACTTGATGATAATGATAGGTTCTGAAGAAAATAACAGTGTCGTAGCATAGTGAATAGTTTAAATATCGTATACTTAGCCGAAAATTTAGTATTTTTCTTTGTTGCCAACATAAGAACTAGAAGGGGAGTGGTTAAGGTGTCTGCCTCTTAACCCAGAGATCATGGTTCGAGCCCTAATAGGCTAACGACCATGTTTCTTCATATGACATCAGTACTGGTTGGTTCCAGGAACTGGACTCGTAAGTGATTAATATAAGTTGCAAGAACTTGTTTCGCAATCGAGCTTAAATAAATATGTTTAAACCAGGCACTAGAAAGGATCAGATAGTATAACTTTCTTCTACTGAGGTGGAAATTTATGTCGAAATATTCACCATCTTTGGTGTTTTCACTATACTTAAAAGAACCAATGATAGCAGTTTTGTATAACTAAAATTTGCCAAGAACAGTTTTAATGAAAAAAAACGGCATTAAATGAAACACAGGTGTAGAGTTATTATCACTATTGTCACTTATTTCTAGAATTTAAGCCTGATATTATTACCAGAGCTTGGTATTATCCTCGGTCTTGGATGATTTGGATACATACTATGCACTTTAAATCCTCAAATTTAAAACGGCAACTACTTAAAATGCTATTAATTTAGACATTTAATGTGTTATTAGAGAAAAAGCTTGAATTGAAATTAAGATTTTATGTTCCATAAAGACGGTACAGAAAATGTAATACATGTAGTTAAACTTAGCATATATTGAACTATTAATCGAGTGGTATTCCGGGTTTTACAAAAATAGATCAACGCGGAATTATCTTTACCCCAAATAGCATACCATTATATAAAACGCAATGAGTATTATCTTAAGTAAACTACTTTCACGGAAGGTAAAAGACGCAAGGGATGTAAGTTGTACATCTTTTAATTATTAAATGTTTTTTTTCTGGTCTTAACATATTTAAGCTCGATTGCAAAACAAGTTGTAACCATCAGTTACCGTTACTCAAACATAATTTAGTGTTCAGCTTATTATGGTTAATTATGGTTAATTCAGTTGAACTTAAACAATAACAAGTCGGACGTATTCCCAAATGACGCCATCAAAGGGCGCCAACTTGAATCTGATTTTAAATAAAGGCTCTAACCAGCATTTATTGGTTGAAGGCGACGACCGTATGAATACATCTGCCTACGGATGTCTTTTTCCATGTCATGTTGAATAATGTCCGGTGATAGGGGGCGCTGACGTTAGATTGTACTTCCCAGTACCGTCAAGAAACAGACTCAACCGTTATACATGTATAATTTTATTTAACCAACTGTGGGAAAACGAAAGTTTAAAAATAGCTGGTACATTAAGATAAAGTTTAACGTTGATTATCGTTTACATATTGCGCACTTCTTTTTGGGATCCCTTTCCTAAGTTTTTAGAAGTTCAGAGCGTTATAAAAAATAGTGTTTTTTATAATTGCACAATTAACATTTAACAAATCATATAAAAGTGTATGTATAAATAAATGGTGTCATATGTGACTCACTATTGTTAAGTGTACACATACGTCATAAGTTTGCAAAGTTTATAGTAACGGGTGTACACATACGTCATAAGTTTGCAAAGTTTATAGTAACGGGTATATATATATATATATATATATATATATATATATATATATATATATATATATATATATATATATATATATATATATATTATATATATATATATTCATTGAATGGCAACTGATTTATCGAGAGTTCGGAAACGCTTATAGTTCGGAAGGTCATACTGCAAGTTTAAAAAATAATGCACAGCTTCAAAAGAAAGGACATAAATCTTAACGTGAAAATCTTGGAATTATAACTGATAAGCCTAAATACAGGCATTACGCTTGTATAGCATCTAGAATGTCGTCTTATGATACTTGGCCAGCAATATTTGTAATACCGACAATTGACCATTGACAATTGATCGGAGGCTTGGTTTACATATACGGGAGTGTGTGACTCTGTAAGATGTTTATATTGCGGGATAGGGATAAAGGATTGGCCATAAGGTGATTGTCCTTGGAAACAACACGCTAATGCGGACATGTCATTCAGAGTAAAGAAAAAGGATATGTTAATTGGATTACGGAAGAAAGTGATGAATATGATATAGTGATGACGGTGTCTGTGATATTGACAGTAATTTTGACACAGCACTTGTAACTGGCTATGAAAAGAAGTGAGGATTCTATAAGTGTAGCAAGACTGTATGGTTCAAATGAGGATATCATCAATACAGCTATTTAAAGTTTGATAAAGCAGGATATATTGAGATTATATCTGCTGTTATCTTTGTTACAGCTGTTGTAGAAGAAATTAAAGAAAATCTGGAATAAGATGGTAGTTATTCCGGGACAGATGGTGATTTTAAAGAACAGTCCATTGAAACAACCATGGTGTAACTTGTAAATTATGCTTTGATGCTATTGCTAGTATAATTTCATTGCCGTATGGTCACTTGACATGTTGTTCTCTATGTATTCTTGCACTTTCTAGGTGTGCTATTTGAAGAACACAAATTAAAAGCACTGTGCGGACTCAATGGTTGCTTAAGACGATTTTTTATCAGAGGCTTGATTTGCAAATACGAGCTTGTGTGACTCTGTAACATGTTTTTATTGCGGGATAGGAATAAAGGATTGGCCATAAGGTGATTGCCCTTGGCAACAACACGTCTTGGCAAGCGCCTAATGAGGACATATCATTCAGAGTAAAGGAAAAGGATATGTTAATTGGATTACGGAAGAAAGTGATGAATATAATGTAGTGATGACGGTGCCTGTGATACTGACGATATAGTTGTCACCGTACAATTGCTATGAAAAGGAACGCGGAAGTTGTGAGTGTACCAAGACGGTATTGTTTAAATATGCAGCTATTTAATCTTTGATAAAGCAGGATATGTTGGGAAAAATATCTGCTGTTGACCTTGTTACAGCTGTTGTAGAAGAAATTAAAGAAAATCTGGAATAAGATGGTAGGGATTCCGGGACAGATTAAATAACAAACAATTGAAAAAGCAAGAAACTTGTAAAATATGCTTTGGTGCTATTGCATGTATAATTACATTACCATGTGGCCACTTAGAATATTGTTCTTAATGCATTCCTGCACTGTCTAGGTGTCCTGTTTGTAGAGCACAAATTAAAGGCATTGTGCGGACTCAATTGTTGCTTAAGAACATTCTTTTAATATAAAATAATATAAATTTATAATTTAACAATGATAATGATTTATTCTGTATGATTTTATTATAAATAATTTAAAAGGCCAACTATGCCTCATAAATGCTTTTACTTCTATTTAACGAAATTTAAAGAAATTTTATTTGCACCTTTATCTTGCTAAATATCTTGAATGCAGTTGTCAATTTTTTCAATCTGGACAAAACCATTCATTGTTGGTTAAGATTTTAAGATATTTACTGAACATTTTCTTTCTGGGTAATTATTATAACGGCGGGGAAAGGGATAATGATAGATAAGTCATAATGAGATGCTCTTTGATTACATTTTTATACTGGGGTTTCATATTGTGACGATAGGATCGAAAAATGTTGTTATTTTTGCCTACGATTCAACAGAGAACGAACACCAAAACACTCGGCAGATGGATTTATACTTGGGGGTGGGGGATTTTGAATTTGTTTTGTTAGAATTCAATATCTGCTGTTGACCTTGTTACAGCTGTAGAAGAAATTAAAGAAAAAGTGGAATAAGATGGTAGTGATTCCGGGACAGATTAAATAACAAACAATTGAAAAGCAAAAAACTTGTAAAATATGCTTTGATGCTATTGCCTGTATAATTATTTACATTACCATGTGGCCACTTGGCCTGTTGTGCTCTATGTATTCCTGCACTGTCTATGTGTCCTTTTTGTATAGCACACATTAAAGATATTGTGCGGGTTCAAATGGTTGCTTAATTAGATTTTTTTTATATAAAATAATATACATTCATAATTTTGCAATGATAATGATTTATTCAGTATGATTTTATTATGAATAATTTTAAAGGTCAATTATGCCTCATAAATGCTTTTATTTCTATTTATAAAACTTAAGGCTTTTTTCATTTTGATGTACTTTTATGATTTGATTTTATGACATTTGCCGATTACCAGAACCATCTTTCTCATCTTTAGCTTTGTGGCAATATGTATAGAAGTCAAAATATTACTTTGTTAACATTTTGCGACTTTATGAAAAAGTATTTACAAGTGATAAAGTTGGCTTTTATAGTTGAAATATTATTAATTGCACTGGTTATGTAATTGTAATTTTATTAAATACTTTTGAAAAAAATGTTCTAATTGTAACTTAATTAGCGAATATTTAAAGTAATTATAATTGAACCTTTACCTTGCTAAATATCTTGAATAGATTGGCAATTTTTCAAATTGGACAGAACTATTTATTGTTAGTTAAGATTTTAAGATATTTACTGAACATTTTCTTTCTGGGTAATTATTGTAACGGCAGTGAAAGGCGTAATGCTAGAAAAGTCATAATCAGATGCTCTTCGTTTACATTTTTAAACTGGGGTTTCATATTGTGACGATAGGCTCGACACGTTTTGTTATTTTTGCTTAAGATTCAACAGGGAAGAACACCAAAAAACTCGGCAGCTGCTTTTCATTTTCGCATCATTTCACTAAATATTTTATAGAATACATGCATTGTATCAAACTTAATAGTAGTTTAATCATACAGACAAATTGTTTTTAAAGTGCTTATCAAGCTACATTTTAGCATAATGAACTTGAATTTTATCATATTATCCATTTTTGTTGGGATATCTGTATACACCTTCTCTTTGAGTATGACTTCTAAACAGGCACATGATTAAGCTGTCTTTATTTGGCTGTGATTGTTTAGTACGCACTAATCATGTATTAATGTCTTATATATGTAATCTTCTTGAAATAAATATTTATTATAATTGTAACTTTTATTGTTGTTGTTGAGACGTACAGAGAAAGAACCTAGTAATGTCATCGAAAACAATTAATATATGGATTTCCACACATGTCTATTGACATGAACCAAAAACCTAATACAGCTTCCTGGTAAAATAACGTATAATTTCATTTCAGATTCTGCAGACATTTCTTCTTACTATTGCAGTCATAAGAGGTTTGATATAAACAATGCATTTGGAGTTCACGCAGGTATGTTGCATTCACATTTGTATGTTGAGTTTCTTTTCAGGTATGAATAAAGAGCTTTCATACTCATCTGCGTCCTGATGTCTGGTTAAGTTTGTGTGCATTAAGTTTGTGTGCATTAAAAAGTATTTTTACCATTGCTTCCTTATTCCTTAATTTATCTGGTTCAAATTTCAAATACATATTCCTTCATCAACCATATTATATGTGACGGTTAATAAGTGAATAACCCTACAGGAAATAGTTTCAGGATTACTTCCCCTTGAATTTTCCTTATTTCCTTAAAAAAGTTACATTTTACTGTAACATCTTTGTAATTTATTTCAAGCTTTAAATATATGTTCTTTATCATCAACCACGTTATATGTAACAACGTTCACAACTCTAGCACCAATATGTTCATAATTATCACCCACCCCATTAAACTTAGAATTTTCCTTAAGAATGATAATCTTTACTTGGACTTCTTCATACCAAATGTGATCTACTTCAAACTTTAAATCTATGCCACATCATATGTTTCATAACTCTAGCACCAATATTTTTAGAATTATTCCTTAGAAATTAACCTTTAGAGATGTAAGTTTTTATTTTAACTTCTTTATTTCTTTAACAGTTTCTTATTATCATCAATGTGTAACAAGATTCATAACTGTAGATCTAGACTATTTATAGATTTGACTTTGTTTTTTCTTCAAATATTTGTTTTATTACCCCCCATATCATGTGCAATAAGATTCATAACTCTAGCATGACTATTTCTAGAATAATGCCCCTCTAAAACTCTTATTTTCTTAAAATAGTTGTTTACTCTTGACTTTTTTTATTTCTGAAAGGACTAACCTCAAACTAAAAAATTATATTTTATATCAACGCCAATATAATAATGAAGAGGTATATAATTTAACATTAAACTGTAACTATATAACTAAATATAAATATTTTTTATCGAATAACCTGCTCTTTCAGCTTAAAGTTTCCTTATTTTTTTGCAACTTCTAAATTTCGTTAGGGATTAACTTTAAACATCCAGTTTAATATTTGTTATGAACACCTACCTCATATTTGATTAGATTTATAAGTCTAGCACCTGTATTCACAGAATCATCTTCATTTTGAACTTGGATTTCTAAGAAAAACTTCTTTGACACTAAATATGATATTTACGTTTTAGCTCACCAGATCTGACCAAGGGTGAGCTTTTAGGGTCATCTATTGTCCGTCTACAAGTAGTCCGTTAACACTCTAGTGGTCACATTTTTGCCTTAATTGTCACCAAACTTGGTTAATATGTTTGTCCAAGTTATTTCTCTGATGGGTCATCTTGAATGAAAACTCACTGGAGCCAAAAAAACAGAAACAATCATGGAAATAGAAAACACTCTAGTGGCTACTGTTTAGATGCAAATATCCTGGAAAATTGTCAGACAATTTGTTTTGATAATTTCTAATCAAAGTTTGAATATGGGTTACGTGGGAGTAAATACTAGATCACACAACACATATATGTTAAAGCCTTGTTGGAACTCTGGAAGCTATGTTTCGGTCCAAATATGCTGGGGATTGGTCAGAATGGTTGTTTTGAGAACTTCTACATCAAGTTCGAATATAGGTCAACATGGGTAAAAAAACTACGCAAAGACAAACATCCCTAAAATGGTAAAACATTGAAGTAATATTTTCACCCTAGCTTTCTTAAAAATTGCTCATATACATGTTATGTGGTGCAAACGTTCTTGATACTTATACAGAAAAGAAATATATGTCGTATTTGATTTTTCTGTAGTCTCTTGTAACAGCTCTTACTTATAGTGTTGCACAAAATATGTTGATCTATAGGTATACATTCAGAAAATGCATGTTAGAATCGAAAGTGGAAATCTATGGTTGAGTGGTTTCAAACCACTTGCCCCTTGATCACCACTGTTGATTCGAATTTTGACAGGAACTTCGATTTCTGTAACGTGAGGAAGCTAGTCACTTTCCCTACGGAAAGTTAGTTGTTCTACCTAGATCAGGGGAATGTCTTCTTAAACTAAAAAAAACTTTTTGACATGCTAACAATCATTTATTTGTACAAAATATTATATTTGCTATATCTGTATACTTGTATGTATATTAATAATTTGATATCTAATGTTAACTGTACATGTCTGTGATAGGAAATAAATATTGTTTAACAAACTTATACATATTGTTGTGGACTTCACTGTCTGTGTTAAACATTTAAAGTTTGTCTTAAAGTTTTATGTAAAACACTAGTTCGATCACATTTTATTACATATTTAGGTTGATTCTTTTCTGGTGAATAATAGCGGATTGACTTTTTTCTCGGCTAAAAATGTTCACTGGTCCTTCGAGGTAGAAGAGAAAACTGTGCAGAATGGCACTATGCATGAGAAAAATATAAGTGTTGGAAAAAAGGATGAAAATTATACAAAAAAATATGAAGGTACTTAAGATTTTGGAAAGTCAGTCAATAAAGAATATTTGAAATGTTTGAATAAAAGATAAAAGGTTATGAGAAAAACAAAGGGGGAATATGAGCTTATTGAATAACCATTACAACGATAAAATATCTTAAATGAAATTGACAATTCTTTGTCGCCAGCAGTCTACGGGTTTATTAAATAAACCGTCAATATACGTAAACATTAAAAAAAAATGACATAACATTATTAGTTTAACAATATTTTGTCCTTCCAAATCTAACGGTATGTCATGTTTTCATTTGCTAACAGTTGAATAATAAAACAAAATAAACCTCGACAAATGTGGGCGACAAACATATACATGTACTTGTGTATATAAAGTTAATAAGAAATTAAAGCACTATTTTATTAAAATTGGTCAAGAGCTTGAACAAATGTAACGGTAGCAACTTTTAATATATGATGTCAAGAACATTATATCAGCCTTTCTTACCATGTATTCGATTAATAATGTAAAGGATATTCTTTCTAAATGTAATGACATGATATGATATGGATGGATGATTTAAATGAACAAATACAAGGAAGCATTTCAATATCATTTCCCTTTTAAACTATAGATGACTTCTTATCAGTCAAAGATCTGTGCCAATGGAATGGTATAAAGAGTGATGAAGGTTCAGTTGAAAACAAAGAAAGTCAAGATGGTAAAAACAATTCAACACCAAATGAAAATACTCCTGTCGGAACCAAACCGTTGGCGACAAGGCATAGTGATAAGGTTATTATTGTTAGTTTTTTAAGGTACTGGTTTTAGAATTTTTAAGAAATACTCAGTTTTTATCATAAAATACATGGTTTATACAAGTTAAAACAAAAACGAAAAAGTAAGTTTCAAAAGTAAGTTTTAAAAAATTATTTTGACCATACAGATCATTCAAATATACCGATATACTGATAAAGTTTAAGTCAAATATAAATCCTATAAAAGTTTGTGAAGCTGTACACACTTTTGCAGGTCAATGCAAACTTGCATATCAAAACTGAGCCTGTGGATGGTGAAAAGGAGAGATTTCAGTTTGAAATGAAAGAATCATGTTCTATGGATAATGTTAAAAATGACAAAAGAAAATCCGAACACAGTTTTAACTCAGAAAAGACAAGCAACTTGAGCACTGGAGAGATGGGAAAACAGTCAATGCTCAAGGTAATCTTAATTGAGCTTAAACAGCATTATGGATACTTGTCAATAAAATCTTTGAAACAAAAAATATGTTGTTCACATGTCTAGTGATGTTTAATAATACAATGTATAATATTTTTGTTGGTATAAAGAATTGTGTATGCAAATGTCAATCAATGGTAGGCCGTTCTTTTCGTGGAATAGCCTCTTTGTCTCTGTTTATGGCTACTAGTAAATGTGTTTTACATATCACTATAATTACGAATATGCTTATGCTAAATACACTGAATTTTAAGGACAACCTGTTAGTATCAAACTCAAGGTTCATTGTATCGTTTTATACCTATACACTGCTGTCTATATCACCAAGACTTCAAAGAGACAACATGGTCAAGTTAAACAAAGAAGCAGATTTATTGCAAACAGCAAGGGAGAAGCATATTATGAAACTTGTGAAAAAGAACAGGATTGCATAAGTTTTGCCATTATATTCGGTAGCTGTCTGAAAATAGAAACATCTAGAAAGGTAAATGTCTAAAAAAATCCAATCATGTTTGCATTATACATTTCTCAAATCAAAAATGCATTTTAGCCTACGCCAGGGGCATGGACGGAAGTAATACAATACCACTGCCCTCATTGAACAAGCTCTATCAAATCGAAACCGGATCATTTTTCAATTTTGCGATGTTAAAAGTTTCCAAGTTTTCATTTTGATATTTCTTTTGTAATGGACCAATATTTCAGAAGTATAAAATTGACAAAATTATCATTATGATGATGAATGCTCAAAATGACAATATCAATGTGTATCTTATTTTTAATATTTAACAGGCGATCTTATTGCTGCTGTTGATAGTGAGTGGACTATGTCCGGCATCGCCTGCCGCTATAAATAATGACCCGAAATCCCAACGCTTGGAAGAATACCGACTTCTATTAACCTCACAATGCAACTACAGGGACTTGATAAGATCAGAGTCATGCCACAAGAACGAAATATCACGAAAAACTTACATCGATTTTTGCCGTTTTGAGGACCTTTGTGATAATAATTCTCAACCTACTTGTGTCGACGGCGAAGGTGGAGGAATGCTTCATATATGCTCTCCGAAAAACCTTACTTGTCCAAAAGGTAAAATCTCTTTAAGGGTTAAGTAAATAGAAATAAAATAATCGAAACAAAGGTCGAAAAGTATACACATTGTCTCATCGTGAATGTTTTATAAAGATATCGTTTAATGATTATGAATTTCTATTGGATTCGATTTAACACTTTCATATTTGATAAAAAGATAGTTCACCATATTGTTATCTTTGTCTATTTATAAGGTTTATTGTTATCTTACAGGTTATAGAAGGAATGCATGGCTTGATAATGATACCGATGTAGTTCATGTGACTGAGGAAAAATGCCCACGTGGGAGATACCAGCCAATAGAATCAAATTGTTATGTCTCGTGCTTGAATAAACATTGGGATTTGCAAGATCTGCCGGAACAATTTGCCTTATATTCTGTTGGTGACAATATATCACCAACTTGGATCTATTGCGATTTTGAGAAAGGTTTTTACAACATGGATGGGAAATTTCTACTTGCATATGATAATCATTTTGTGCACTATCCTTTTTTCTGTACTAGCGTTTCCGATATCAACCCATGTTCTAATGGAGAATATCCGCTTCCAAGTAAGTATTGTCACGTTTTATATTGATTTTAATCTGTCATTATTTCTTGTCAATATTAGTAAATTTAAAAATATTCTAAACAATATGAACTAGCAAAACATCATTAAATTTTTATTACAGACAGTACATGTATTGGTTCTTGCATGAAAGGCCTTGAACGAGATGCCCATGACGGATTCAAGTGCACAAAAAGTTGGTAAGTTAAATCTATATCCTATTCGATATAGTTTACTTTATTCAAATGTCAGTAGTAAATTCAAAATATAGCTTGGAACTATAAAGCTTTTTAATTTATATATATAAATCGAGTTTAATGAGAAGGATGATTTAATAAACGTAATTCGTTTTAGACAAAAAGACAAAAGAACTATTTAGATTTAATTCCAGAAACATAACTACCGTTCAATGTGATTAACATTTAAAATTCCCTAAAGTGTTCGAGTATATAATATGTACGATGAAAAAAAAATGTATGCTTAATATTAAAGGAATGGAACCGATGTAATCACACAGAGTGAATTTTCTAGTGAAAAAGGTATTTTATAATTTATCTATATGCTTATATTGTTTATTTGTTTAAAACATTAATGTTATCAGTTTTATATGTTATATTTCGATTAGAATGTATTCTAAGTTTTTATTAGCCACACAATCATCCTCGAACAAATTGATTCATTAATGGACCTTATTAATGTTTACATTTACATGCGAGCTTTCTGAGAATATAGCCAACAGCTACACTTGGATAATACATTGTCACTAAGTGACAAAATGATAATCATTGAATAGAAAAGAGGCAGTTAAATGTTTAAAATTGGAAAGGTCCGTTTTATCGGAGCACAAAAATGTATGTATTGTAAAATGTTAGTATTTTGTTTTATTACATGTGATTGGTCACTTGTCTAGAATATTTATTATTTAAAATACAATTATAGCATACCAGCAAAAAACTAGCAAGACGGATTCTTCAACCACGGGGCCAATCGAAAATACCATACCAACTGAGGTAAATCAGAATTTAACACAAGTAAATAATTATTATGTACAAAGGAGGAAAGTTTGTCTATAACAAGTTTTTTTTAATTATTTATGTTTACTTATTTACACACGAAATTTAACAGATGGCCAAGTAGATAGTAAGATATTTCCTGAAAGATATACTTTGTTTATATTTTTTTAAGTAAAATTACTTTAATTAATTGCTATATAGGAAAACCATACTGTTTTAATTTGTCTTATTTAAATAAGAATCAAGCTGTGTAAGTATATGATTTGCATGTGCGATATTTTTATACATGTAGTAGTAGTAGTAGTAGTAGTACTACTACTACTACTACTACTACTACTACTACTACTACTAATAATAATAATAATAATTAACTCTTTATTTAACGACCGGAGGGAACTTAAACACTAAGACTGTACATTAAAGCAACAACGATTACAAATTTAATGCAAAATCCTATTTTCAACAAGTGATAAAGCTTCTTTTTAATTTCAAACGTTAACAATGTTAATAATTGCACCTCACAACATCGCTGCTTTTAAGAAATGACAATGAACTGTACAAATAATGTCACCTAAGCATATATTGTTGTTTTTAGGATCAAATAAAATCAAATATTTAGTATTTTTTTTAATCAATCAACAGGTTCAACACTGACCTTCTCATTAAAGGGTATCATTAATATATTTTTATTTACTTACCACCACATTTTCTTTTTTATCACCTCTATCATATATCTTGTACCTCATTTTCGGACTTCAGTTAACCCTTTCAATGTTTCAGTTAACCCTTTCAATGTTTAATGTAAAATACTTTTACTTTTTGCACCTGTTATTTGTCTTGATATTTATACTTCTGTTTGGGTATATTATTAAACATGATCTCTTTTACTTCATATACATTTTGCTTTCTATTGTCTCTATCTGTATGTCGAGGTTTACAATTTCAAATTCGCTTAGCAAGTTTTATCATATTCATATTTTTTTTGAATTATATTAAATTGAATCATACTTTTTAACAAAAATGTTAAAATAACAGACATTGATTTTTGAAAGAAATGTAACCCAATCAAATAATGCATAAGCCTACTTTGACATAAAACAATCAATGAATATATAATATATTCTAAATTCAACAGCAGCATTACATCTTGTTAGATTTTTTAAAAAAACATAATCAATGAAAATGTTGCTGTTGCAGAGAGGAAATCATAAACCAAATGACGAGAAAGGACCCGTTACAACAACTTTACAGACATTTGTTATTGCAGGTAAAGAATAAAGTTTTTTTAATCGCAGTGTAGGACAATGAAATTACTTGAACCAGATTATTTTTGAAAAGTAATACACCGGCAACTTATAAAATGATTACTTTTGAGTACTCATAAGGCTGTTTAGAGTAATTTATTCAACGGATGTGATATAAAAGTTATAGCAAAACTGATTTTGTCTGGTCGTTGACATTGTTAAGAATCAAATCATATAGGCCTAATTAAACAAACGTTTATTATTTATTAAAGCAGAATTCACGTATGAACATTTAAAGAAATTTCCTATAGTATTTTTACATAGGAAAGGAAGAAAACATTAACCTAGCAAATAGGCTTTTTTACTTTTGCATTATTACAGAAATGTCTTAAATGTAACAAATAATTTCATATAATTCAGCAAATGTCTATCATGACAGGGAATGAAGTAATTAATTCTCTTTTTTCGTGCAAAGTTTTAGAAAATTCTTTCCACAAGTTTTCATTTTCCTTCATTTTTCTATTTAAATAGAGCAAAAAAACTGTTGGAAACATCTTTAACAAAAATTCATGATTACGTATATAATGTGTATAAAATATTTTCAGTTTTAATCGGAGTTGTTGTGCTTATTGTTATGGTAACTGGTTTAGTGATCTCTTTTCTTCAACACAAGCAAAACAGAAGGTAGGAAAATGTTTTTGGTCATTACTTACTTCTTTGTATGCCTGAAAAATGTCGTCTGTTAAAAATGTATTTGCTCGTTTTTAAACTGATTTAAATTTCATCAAACTGTCTCTAAACCGAAAAAAAAAAACATAGCATGGTGCTTGACAAGAGTTGAGTTTCTCAGCGTATGGTCTTTGCAAAGACTATTAAAAAGGGTAAAAAAAAACGACTGGTGATTTTGACCAACTGATTTTCGTTTACGTTAGGATTATTTGAACTACATGTGCACATCAGAGTCGAGTACAAAAACTCCTTACATATGTGTTTAAGGCGCTTCATGGACAGGCACATACGTACATACGAAACATGCTAGACATTTGTATCCCATCCAGAAAACTTAGGTCTCAGAATGGTTGCTTAGCACTTGTTGTACCGCGTAGTAGACTTATGGTGATCGTGCTATGACGACAGCCCCTTAACTCTGGAATATCCTACCTAGAACACTTTAAAGCTGTGAAACTCTAACAGTGTTTAAGAGAGCACTTAAAACTCACTTATTTAAGAGTTTTTATTTGGACTGATTATATTTTAGGTTCGCTAACAATTCTCAAGTCTTACCTGTATTTTATTATTTATGTGGGCCTTTTAAACTTTTGAAACCACTTTTGTTTTGAATTCGTGATTTGAGCAATATTGATGTTTTAATTTGTTTTTTAAATATTGTATCATATATTTGGTTATACTGAACAGTACTTTTGAACGTGCCAATGTGCATGAAAAAGTGCTTAAGAAGCTTGGCATATAATAATAATAATATTTAAAAATTTACTGGACATACCATGAGTGTGCTTTCAGTTAGAAGATTATTAGTTATATTTTATTTTGGTTCCCTTATTCATAACCCTCTTTTTATTTTGGAAACATAAAAAACCTATCTTTGATCCATTTCGTCATTACTTGTTAAAATGTTTTGATTAAATACATATTGTTCTCTTGCTAAAACTTCGGCACATACCATGTCAAATAAGATAGAGTTATTACAAAATTATGTGTTTAACACAAATTTGTTATGTTTGGTAGTAAAATCACCAACCAGACAAGCTTCAAGAAAACGAAAAACAAGACCATTATTGAACAGGCTGGAAGTGTCAATATTTACCATGGGCCGCTAGAGATGCAGAATGGTGGTACTTTAAACACGTCGTTTGAGATGCAAGTATGTGTCTCTTTACGCCAGTATAAATGATATGAAATTTAATATCTGAATAGCATTTGTTCTATAACTATTGAAAAATACAAGTACTTGCTTTTTTATTCTCTATAAGTGACAAAGCAAAGCAGATACTTGAAAGTAGAATATGTCTATTCTCAATAATAATAATAATAATAATAATGATAATAATAATATGATGATGATAATGATAATCTGTGATTAAGATCTGTGATTAAGATCTGTGATAGGGAATTCCGAAAAAAGGATAAGGAATTAATTGATAAGTAGGTGGTAATATATCTGAAATATTCAATTTAATTTAATTCAAATTTATACTTAATTTAATTAGAGACTGATTGGTTCAGTCTATTTTTTCCAGCGTTTTCTCCAAGGAGAAGAAGAAGAAAAAGATGTGTGATGTTTTGAAAAGACCATTTCGTGACATCCGTTCATGACATTATAATACTTTTTTTATCATATATATATCATGGATTAAAAACTGTTGTGACATAAATGGATATCAACACAGCGTGTTTTCATTAACATGCTTATACCGCATAATTGAAACATACACATTTATAATCATTATATTTGCGATTTAATTTTTTTGAAGCTTTACACAATGACGTATAGTTTAAAAAAGTTGGAAACATTGATGGAACCAACAAACAACGACAACAAGAACAACATCAAAAATGAGCAGGAATTCTCGGCTAAGAAGTATCTAATCAAAATGCTATATGCGATTCTTATTCTTGATTCTAACCTAATTTTGATCTTATGAATCTTATTCGGTTTTGTGTTTCGATTAAAAAAATATTGACTGTTATAAAGTGTTTTTTTTTCATCGTTAACTATGTGAAATGTACGGAAGCTTGTATATAATGTCTAATTATATTGAGAAGGTCGTGTTGTGGATAACAGACACAGATGAGCAATATGGATATATTTAGAAAATATTCTTTCGGAGTTGATGATGATATATATCCTGGATTACTTTTAGAAGACAATTATTCTGTTTGGAATCTAGAAGACCTAGGCATTGAGGCTAAGAAAATGTCTTTAAAATACCAATTTTGTTAATTGTTCCTCTACACTTTTATTATGAGCACTTATCACGTGTTTATAATGATTGAATACATGTACTTAGCTTAGATGTTAGAGCTTTATGTGACAAAACTTCATGTTTATAAACAATTAAGAAAATTGATTTTTGAATGAAATTATATTACGTTATTATTAACGTTACACTTGATTAAGAAGTAGTTAAATGCTTATGCTTTGTAGTTATAGTTCAACTCAGCAGATGGATAGTATTGTGTTGTGTATATTTCAATATCCTGTTTTATGCATTATCAACTTGTTCTTGTATACAGATTTATTATTTTGCTATATTTAAAAGCAACCGTGACAAAACAGTTTTATGTATTAGTGCTGATGAGATACGTGTTAATTGATCAGTTTAGAATTTTTTTCTTCTTCTTGTTCTTTTATACGAGCATTCCAAGTTACAGTATGTCTGTACTTATATCATAATTAGAATAAAGTTATCACAAAGTTTTGACTGGATGAATATAAACTGATTTGGTTTAAATGACTGCTTATACAATTTGATCATTGCAGTAGATGAACAATCATTTTTACCATAATGTGTAGACATACAAATATCTCCTGTAAAGTTGATGTCAGATAACTGGAAAGATTTGTTAAGTAAATTTGATTTCTAAAGTGCATACTGTATTGGTTAATATATTCATCACGTAGTAGTAACATGACTAGTGAGTAAATTCTATAAGTTGACTGAGTGCATTTTGAAATTCATTGAATACTATCTGTCAATATTTATAAGTTTAATATCGTTCTTCAAATAAATTACGAAACAGAAATTATGATCTTATTTAAATGTGCACTGGGCACATACTACTGAAATATGTTGAAATAGAGTAAAACCAGCATCCATCTGTTTTATTAATAAGCAATCGTCCGATTAAAAAGGGAAGGAAGAAAAAAAGAAGATCTTAAATCTGGAAAAAGTGACAAGGCATTTACAGAAATGAATTTATACATTTATTTGTGGTGCATATTACCAGGAACATATTAAAATTGTTTTTCATGCATATTCTTCATTTTTGTGTTTAAAAATAAAATGAAGTATTTATTTTAAGCAGTAAACACAGCTTATTATGAAAACCTTTCTATCTTATTTCTCAACCGCTACCCGCATGTCACCGCGATCGCCTTTCATATCTCACTGATCACAGGTCACTCAGTGCGTCGTCTGTAAACTCACCGCTCCTTCAGTTTACACTCCGTAAAATGGTTTCCTGTAATGGGTATATCTCCTTTACTTTGATTAAAAAATAGCATGTATATAAAATGTGCAACCTATATAACAATTAATTATAAACAATAACGTTTTAAAATTAATGTATGTATTAATGAATGATTTAAGGCGATGTATTTTAAAGTTTATAGTTAGATGCTATATTTAGTAATGTTTGGGTTTTTCCTTACACTATTTTTGAGTCTACGACGCAAAAATTTTTTCTGTATAAGTAGTTAACAAAGTTATCGTACACCCATTACTTCTAAACACAATTTGAAGTAAAAGCGTGACTTTAAACATATATTTTTTCATTCATTTCATGTAAAACATAAAACAGATTGACGAAAGGATATTTACTTTTTTCAAGCGTTTGTCTATCACCGTAGCACATTTAATCCAATACGTAACTTACTTAAGAGAAAGCTCGGTTACTAAAGAAAGAAAATGGTGCAAGAAAAAGTTACTTTTGTAAACGAGGAAAGTAACCTGTCTCCAACATATGGAGAGCACGAGCAATCACCAGACGATGAACCAGACCAAGTTCCAGGTAGGGATTCATTTACATATTATAAAGCATCATATATTTATTAACTGTAATATTATATGCATGTTTCTGTGCTTCATATGATATTTTGAGCAGAAACTTTATAAGTTTTTTAATACACAACTATAAATTTGCTGTTCTATCATCGTATACCTCGTTTTAGACGTTTCAATCTGACTTATCAAGGGAAGTAACGCTTTTCGAGATTCATTTATTTTTTATCCTTTTATATACAACTTAAATTAGAATAACACCTGGCATTTTGTTTTTCAGTTTAGACGGTAGTGTAATTGACTAAAGATTCTTTCATAATGATTTAATTAAAAATAAAATTAATGAAATAAATATAAACACGTTTACAACTGAGGTTGTTCTGATCGATGATTTTAACTATTTAGCAGAAGAATAACTCATTTATTTTTCCAAGCTATATGATAAATTATAACGAGTTATATACTAAGATTTATAATTACAATCCAGATATTTTACAAATAAATGTATAGTTTCGTATGTATGGATACATGTCTTTGTGTTGATTACTTGCTTCTTAGATTATGTCACTTTTTTCTCTTATGACATCAAAACTGTTTATTCCAGAACATTCTTCCTAAAACTTTAACTTTTAATCAGACTTACATAATAATCATAATTTGATTATAAATACGCATTTTTTTCCAGGGCAGATAAAACAACCCGATAGTTGTATGGCAATTAATGAGGGAAAAGTTTTAAATGAAAACTTGAGATCAGACGAGCTTTCAGAACACGTAGATGAAATCCAAGAAGTGAAGGCTAAGGTAACAAACAAAGTTTCAAGTTTATGAAAAAATCTTCAAATCCTTTTATTTTTTCTTTGCGTCTATAATTTGATCGTAAGATTTTGAAATAAACTCCTTTGCAACACGTATCTTTGAAACATTATTGCTTGATAAAATATATATTATACATCATATGTTACGGTTAATCTATAGGTGATATTTTCTGTTTTAGGAGGATGAAGGCAATCCCGAGATCAAAAAAGTAAAGAAAACTCTGGAGAAAAATCTGCAAAGTTCTTCCAAAGAGGAGACTAATCTTTCAGCAACACTAAGTTATTTTGTGGAAAAAACACCTTGCATCAGCTTTTCTTTTGCATTTTTGCTCCTGACTTGTGTTCCAGCCCTATCAGTGAGAACTGAAAAAAAGGTTAACACTTATTTAGATAGTTTATAAAAAAACTACCAATCCTGTATTATAAAGTGATGCTCTTCCTACTAGAACTAACTAGTATTGAAATGCTCGGATTGAAATATTAACCTCTTTGTTTTCTCACATTTAATGTACATTTATATATCAATTCTGAGATTTTTGCCACGTTATTCTAAATGCTATTTTAGCCATTTTCTTTCATTATATAAATACATTTGAAATATTTTACGTCTGATAAAAAATTATAAATCATAGGCTGATGTCATTTTCTTTTATTGTATTATTCAGGCACTTCTATTGTCGACGTCCGTATTTCTTGTACAACTTTTGATGGTTACAGCATCTCCTATCCAGATCACTAACCACACACCTAACGAATATGAATACAAGATACTGCAGACACCACTATGTAACGGCATCAGGTTTATGAGACCCCATAAATGTGAAAGAAACGAAAAAATGTTTAACATCTACATTGAGTTTTGTGGGTTTGCGACTATGTGCGATCCTGAATTTAAACCAATTTGCATAGATGGAGATGAGGATGAAGCATTATACTTTTGCTCCCCTAAAGTTATTACATGCAAAAAAGGTAGGCCACTAGATAAGCATTTACATTAAAACAAATCGTTTGCAGTGAATGGTGATTTTGATTCAGTTATTGATAAGTTACATTATACTTTGTTTTAATACATTTCTTTCTATGTCGAAAAGCTGATGTTATCTTTGATAATTTAAGGCTACAGAAGGAAGGTCAGAAAAAAAGAAGCCGATTCCGATCTTGTGATTGTGCAAGAAGAAAAATGTCCACCAGGGACGTACCAACCTTCTGAATCCGACTGTTATAACTCATGTGCTAACAGACATGAAAATCTTGAAGACCTTCCAAACCAATATGCTGTTTATAGCAATGGAGATAATGCATTTCAGACTGAACGGATTACACCGGTGCAAATTGAAAATACTTTTTCGCAGAATTGGCATGTTACAGTAATCATAGGTAAATAATGTTTTTACGTTTTATTTTTCGCTAAACTGTATGGATATTAATGTGAAGGAAATTAATTTAAGTTCGTGATAATATGTTTGTACATGTATAAATGTGCATATTAACAGATTGTGTAAAATTATTAACACTACAAATAAATTTTTTGACAAATGATATTTATTCATATATAGCCTTATTTTGCTTTTATTTCTTTATTTTAGTAATGGTTATTGCTGCCCTCCTCTTTACTGTAGGAAGCATAGTTGTTATTTGCTGCACCCGAAAAGGAAGTACATGTATGTAAAAATACTAATTCAAGTCGGGAGAGTTCAGCTTTAAGAAATGCCTTATCTAGCGTTTGCAGAAAATTCCAAATTATTTGACTTTATCGAGAGTTTTAATATGACATTTTGCCATGGACAAAAATGTTTTGCTGGAATTCATTTATTCGGATTTTGTTAATTTGTGTTTTGTTTATATTGTAGCTTGTATTTTCTTTTCATGAATATTGTTTATATGTTATATCATTTACTCTGATAGCAAATTACGGTTTAGATGTTATAAAAATATAAATTAACACTTTGATTCGTGCATATTGTGTGTAAAAAATTGATATAATATATGATTTTTTTAGTTGAAACCTACATCAATACGAATAAAAAATGTTTTTGAATATTAAGTAAAATCTAATCATTAAGAATAGCAAATAAAAAACTTTATCTTTGCAAATGTTAAATCGATAAAACAATTTTAAAAGAGAAGTTTTTACCAATTGTTTTCAGCTGTAAGATGGTATCAATAATTATGTTACAATTTTTAATACTGTCAATGGTATGCTTATCTTTTTTTCCTTATGTATCAATAATTGTTTTTCTTTTATTATTCGAAATAAATTTGTATTCACCTTTTGATTTGGGTTATATTTCCAAATGTGCAATAAAATGCCATTTTTAATAATAATATTATATAAAATCATTAAATCCTTTCGTCAAACCCTGTGCCACTGATATGCGTATGACAAGTCGCATGAAAACTCACCCATTTGGTTTGGGAATAAAAAGACAGAAATTAATTCAATGAATTCACGTTTACAGAATGAATAATGTCTAGATAAAGATCTTAACCGACAAAAAAAAATGCAGTTTTCGGTGTTGAAATTGAAATCACAACATTTGATTCTTACATGTTATGACAATTTTATATACTGCAATATATTTCATGAAGTTTTATCTTTCCTGTAAGCTTGATCATGACACATTGATATCATCCATTGCAGTAAAGAAAACAATCATTTTGAAATCTACATTATAACAAAAACAGAAAATTTATTATTAAATTGATTTCAGTATATAGAAAATATAAATGGTTGATCAAAATTCCTTGTACAAAAGACAGAACAACATTATATACATTGTCAAATCTAGCATGAATTCATACAGCTCTATATATTAATTGTACACTTTTTTCAGTATCTTTCACACTCTATTTTGAGATTAGATGAACACAGCAGATATTCCAAATTGATTTAACGTTAAGGATATATACTTTGCTCATATTTGGGTAAAATACTTTCCTTGCATTTAGAAAATTCTTACAGATATGTCTAATTTGAATAAATGAATGCACAAATTATACATAAGAAACTGCCTTCCTATTTATTTGTCAAAACTAATTTGACGTTTTCTTAAAAAAAAACAACAACAAAAAATCAACTGCCAAATTTTTAATGACACTATGTATTCATACTGGGCTACGCGTGTCAAGTTCAAAACGTTAAATAATTATCTTCTCTGTGTGTATTCACAATATGTAATTTTTCATTTATGATAAGACTGTATAGCAAGAATCAGTATTTTCAAATAGAAAATTTGAGCATAGTATTTCTTCAATGCCTTATGAAATTTACAGGTGTTAGAAAGAGCTAGTTAAATGCATAAAAATATCTGTCCTTTCTTTTAATTTCTTAATTAATATTAAGATGGTATACTTCCATCTTTTGGTTGAGAATTCATTATTAGTTGGCATGATGGTACCATTGATTTAATAATTAATTACTTAAATAAGAAAGAAAAAAATCAGTACAAAAGGAAATTTAAACAGTACCCCACAACTTCTAACAAATATACTTTGATAGTTCTTTAGAATTACATATCATTCGTTACATGCATAGTTGTAAAAGTTTATATTTTTTTTTTTGCTTTTTTATATCTATAATGATCTATGTAATTCAATAGCTTTACTACACTGAATCGTACAAGGGTAATCTAAGATTAAAACATCACACCTTGATATCTGAATCCATATTAATTTGGTAATATAATCCAATGGTAAAATATCACATTTTAAAGAATATGACCAGAAAAAACCCTGCACAAAACAACAGCTTCCTATTCTAAGACAGTCCGATATCAATTTTTAAGCATCCTACAGTTTTTAGATCCAGATCTGATTCGTTGCAGTAATAAAGTTTTCTATTTTGTTCTGGCTGTCCAAATATTTATGTACATTATTTGTTTTTGTTTACATTTCCCATGTGAAAACTAAAGACAACTTGTAGTTTCTCACTCCCCTTAAGAGCTATGCAAATAGACAAAACCGTTCCTCGTTTTTGATACAATAGTTATGTGCAAATATTTTTATTCTCGATATATTTACTCGTCTCACTACCATTTATATCTGTCTGTTTTACTTTATAAAGTTTCTTTGATTTTGCCTTTGAACATTCAATCAACTCTGCCTTCCATTCAAGTATAAACACTATATTGTGTTTTAATATCTTATCTTTATTTGTCTTTGTCTAACCAGCAGCACTTATCCTTATGTTTATGGCAACGCCTGTTCCTTCTGGTTTCCCCTGCCAAATGTAATACATGTATGTATAAACTCTTTTCCAAGAGCTCGGTATTTCAAATTTTAACTCGGGAATATCAATTCCCATTGTTGTATGGCCTTTGCATGATGATATATGTGCCGATTTACTCTCAGATTCTTTATTTTTACAATCAGTCATATTATTCCCTGACGTTGATTGTCTCCAGTTTCCTTTTATACACCGACCATAATCTATGCACCCATAATGTCTACTCTTTCTTTTTAAACTTCTACTTTTATTTCCCATGAATAACATGACCAAATCTTGGTTCTTATCTTGATTTTATGTGATATTATAGAATATGATACAACTGAGTCTTTTTTTGACTTCACTTTTTATTTGATGAAAAATAGTAGTGCGGGCGTCCTCAGGTCACAAATTTTGTGAACTGTTTTGATCCTTGTGTAGAAATTACGTTATCTTCTATTTTGTATTATAAACTATCTTCCTTTGTTTACTTTTCCCTCTAGTATTTTGTCACGAATTCATATGTGTTAAATTATTAATAAATGAGGCTATCCAAACACATTTAATCATCATATTCTTACATGTCCAAGTTTGGTTTACTTTATTCCCAAAACAATTATTACATTTTGGTTTTAGTATCGTCTTGTTCATAGGTATATTTATGCAATATTCGTCTTAAACCACCACAATAATACTTGCCGTGTCAATTTCTAAATTTAAGTCATTGTTACATAATTATCTTGATAATTGTTGCATAATTTTGTCTTTGTCATTCCCATTGTATTTGTCCTGCTTGTAAATAATTACACGCACTATTTAACTAAGGACGTAGTGCCAATTGCCATGTGCAATACATAACTAAAAAGGACATAACTAAAAAGAAATTTAAATTATTGCTTCAATGAACTCATAATCGTCAGAGTTATGGTTTGCAATTTCATTTTCTATACAACGCATTATGCTACATTATATAACATACTGAAAATTTAATTATAATTATAAATATTATAAACAATTCTACAAAAGCGTGTTAAAAGATCAACACTGAGGTTTAATAACACATATACATCAAAATTTGAACTTCTCACATAGATGAGCTAGGTCTTTTAAAACTGTTAGTCAAAATCATCCGTTATTTATACCATTAAAGTGACATGCTTATCTAAGAGTTAATGAATAGCGAACATTTATGAAATAAAAATTACTAACCATATTGATATAATTGTGTTAAATGTTTTATTTTACTGAGAAAATTAATCAAAATGATAGTCAATAATCAACGTGACCAACGAAAAGTTCTACAAATATCACTCAGAATATATCTGTAACGCTCTAGTAATGTACCTTTTTATATTATATCATACATTTTTTATGATCAATTATTCATTAATCATAATTACAACAGCAACTTTTCAAGTCACTTCTCGACTGCGAAAAATGAGGATAATATCACTTCAATCAAATTATAAATACAAACATGTATTATGTAGGTGTTATGCAGTTATTAACTTTTCTGGATAGCAAAAAACATCAAAGTTTAATAGATTAACATAATTATAATTTTCTGTTATTTAACTGGTTAGTGTTGACAAATTTAAGCTTCTGGTTAACTAGGAAGTCAGGTAATTCACGTGTAATTGATGTCATAAATGTATCGCTATACTACACAGGTTGGGAAATGATCAAGTTCCAAAAATGCTACATTTTATTTTCGGTTTACATCGGACCATTTAAAAAAGATCAAACGGCGACTTTCCAGCATAACTGATGGAAGAAGACCTTAGATATCTATTCGTGCATTATTTCAGGAATGATTGACCACCGACGTTTTAAGCTAGCCACATAGTTTCATCGAATTAAGTCCCTAGTTAGATTCGGTCCCACAGCGGTAAGGGTCAAATTGTTTGAAGTCAAGTCGACCTGGACGCCCGTGAATATGCAACATGACATACATCTCTCATTTCAAATTTTATCTTTTCAGATGGACATAAAATTGAACTTAATTTTGCTGTTTTTTTGTACATTTATCATTCAATCATCATATATTCAATGTGTATAGTGCAAACATGTTCAATGCCATTTTTATCGGCTGGAATGATTGTGTTATACAATACAGAAATATGAAGGTACTAAGCAAATTGTCTTCTGACTTATTTATGGAAATGAAGTGTATAAATGCAGAAATATTGTTTAAATTTTGAAAAGATATAACAGTAAATGGCGCATCCACGCAATCATTATTAACAACTGTACTCAAATAACAGCAAAATATATATTATGTTTCGAAACATTTACTCTGTTCACAATGACATTCCATGTTACATCTCTTTCGAAAATCGACCATACAAATTTTGTAAAGAATAATATTTTACCGTTAGTAAATGTTTTTACATTACATTACATATATCTTTTGACTTTCAAAATACTAATTTGTAAAATTAAATAAATAACGTTTTGCTGAAATTGTTTCCAGAAATGTTAATTTTTAAAGATATTTAAAGATATCATACTATACATTATTATTCGTTCGAATTAAAAAAAATATCATAATAATTATGATAATGCTTGTATATATCTAGAAGTAAAAAGAAGTCAACTTACAAACAAAACCGAGTTCCTTTCTGAGATTGAAAGTCCTTGTTTGTTCATTAATTATTCAAACCAAATATTACAACAAGTAATATTGCACGTGTATTAGGCAATGCTTCACAATTATTTCTGAAAATGAATACACTTAAACTATTTATATATATGATTACGTATTTGGAATCCCCATGATCGCGTTTCAAATAAGTTTGAAACATGCGTAAATCGTTATCACATTCGTAATTCCCCGGCTGTTGCCGTACAACTTCGGATAAATAACTCAACACGGTATCATGAACACGATATTCGGTCTAATCTACACTACACAGTTTTAACATGTTAACAAATAGTATATAAATGCAGGTATTTATTTATTTCAATGTAGCATTGAATAAAAGAAATCAAAGTAAAGCATGAATTATTTTTATGCTCCCGAAAGGCGACATATTAAAATCGCACCTTCCGTCTGTCTGTCTGTGCGTCCCCATTTCATTCGTGTCCGGACTGTAAATTTGTCACACATTGAGGGATTTTGAAATAGCTTGGCATAAATGTTTATCACATCAAAACAATGTGTAGCCCAAGAACAAGGTCCCTACCCCAAAAGTCAAGGTCACACTAACATTTTGACGTTTCACATGATCACAATTAGAATTAATAGGTACACATCTTCGTGTCCGGACTGTAACTTTTTCATGCATCGAATGATTTTATAATAACTTGGCATAAATGTCTACTACATCAAGTCGATATGTGGCGTATAAGAATTACATCCCTACCTCAAAGGTCAAGGTCACACTAGCATTTTGAAGTTTCACATTATCAATATGAAGGTTAATTTCGTCTTCGGGCTGTATCTTTGTCATGCATTGAAGGATTTTAAACTTGGCGTAAATGTCTACCACATCAAGATGATGTGTCACGTCTAAGAATTATGTCCCTTCTTTAAAGGTCAAGGTCATACTAACATTTTGAAGTTTCACTTTATCACAATAAGAGTTTATAGGTACACACATTTGTGTCCGGACTGTAACTTCGTCATGCATTGGAGGATCTTTAGAATAACTTGGCATAAATGTCTACCACATCAAGACAATGTGTCACGTTTAAGAATCTCGTCCCTACCACACAAAGTCAATGTCACATTACCATTTTGAATTAAACTTTATCACAAGTAGAACTTAAAGGTACACACATTTACGTCCTGATTGTAACTTTGTCATGCATCGACGGATTTTAAAATAACTAGATATAAATGTCTACCGCATGTCTATCTCATGAAAACAAACAAAGGAACTCATGAAATTTACGTAATGACTATGTGTTTAACTCCTGACATATAACACAGAGAGAAATGATAAAGTTTCAAAAAATGATACATTTATTTTCGCTTGGGGTTTACGTCGCACCAACAAAATAAAGGTCATATAGCGACTTTCCTGCATTACTGATGGCAGAAGACCTCATATATCACTACATGAATTATTTCTGGCAAGAACAATAACATATGTAGAACCACTGACGTTTGGTAAGCCAGCTGGAAATCTTCCTCGCGTAAAAATTTCCAAAGTCCCTTGTTAAATTCGAAACCATAGCGGTGAGGGGCATGTTGTTTGAAACTCGGCTACAGACGCCCGTGAAAATGCAACATGACATGTACCTCTTATTTGAATTTTACTTTTTCAGATGAAAATTAAAATGCTTTTAACTTTAGCTCTGTCTACATTTATCATTTAATCATTATTATATTCAATGTGTTTAGTACAAACAATATATCTTTATGTTCAATATCATTTTACCGGCTAGAAAAAAATATTATCCATATTTACTACAAAGAAATATGTAACAAATTGTCTTCTGACTTACTAATGGAATTAATGTGTGTAAAGCTATATATCTGCTGCAAAAATTATTTTCCGAATTTTGAAAATATATGAGAGTGAATGACGCATACACGAAATCATTATTAACAACCGTACTCATATAACAGCAACATACTTTGTTCCGAAACATTTTACTTTGTTTACAAAGACATTCCAATTAAAACTCTTTCGAAAATCGACCATACATCTATGTAACTAATATTTTTTTACTGTAAATAAATGTTAAAAACATATTATTACATATACATTTATACCCTTAAAATACTTTTCTTTTTAAATAATAGATAAATATCGTTTTGCTCAAATTGTTTCCAGAAATGTTAATTTTAAACATAAAGACATTAAACTTACATTGTTATCTTCTTGAATTCTGTTTACAATTATTTAAAATTGTTATTATATGATAACTATATATATATATTTATATAGTGAATATATTTAGAACTGAAAAGACGCCAAATTCCAAACGCGATTTAGACTCTTTTCTGAAACTACTTTTCATCGAAAGTCTTTGTTAGTTAATCAATTAATGAAACCAAATAATGGCAACAAGTAATATTGCACGTGTATTAGGCAATGCTAACATTCTTTAACTGTTCATATATGGAATCCCTAGGATTATGTTAAGTGTAAATCGCTCGATAAATACCTAGGAACACAATTATCGGTCTAATCTACACAGTTTTAACATGTAAACAAGTAGTCTTTAAATGTATGTATCAGTTTTGCAAGTTTATTTTATTATAACGTTGAATTAAAGAATAAAAGTAAAGTATGCATTATTTGCTGATTAGTATATTTTTAGAAACCGAAAGTACAAACGACATACCTGTTGACAATTTTTTCTGATTTTGTAATGATAATTTGTAAATTTACAAATTTTCAAATCATTAAATGACTATAATTCAACACAAATATATTCGTTACTTTAATAAAATACAAACTATAATATTACATTATAGTCACGTGGTGGAACATGTCATTGTATACACCATTGTGTACACCGGTCTTACTGACCTGTGTGAATGCACTCTAAGCATGATGGGAACGCACTACTTTTAAGATGGCGGCTTGAACGCGGAAGTGATTAAACAAAACAATTGTAAAATGTAATTGTACAACGAAAAATTCAATTTAAACGCCCTTGTGGTATTTACTACAAATATAATGTTTAAATTATTTAATTGTTCGTTTATTGTTATTCGTGCATTAATACCCTAATTATTCATGATTTGTGACTTTTAGAGCAACAAAAATAAAAACACGATGGCTTCATCATCAGCTAAATGTACTCCAGTAAAGGTTGTAAGACATTGTTTGACATGCAACAGCCAAGCTCAAGGACATTTAAGAAACCTTAGAAATGTTGCAATGCGAAACATCATGTTTAAAAAATATTTTGAAGTATTAGAGTGTGATTTACAGGAGTTAAGCAATGACAAATTTGTAATATGTGAAGTATGTATTAAACATTTGGAGAAAGTGTTCACAATGAAAACTGTCCTAAAGAAAAACTTGGCGGATAACACGGAGAGGAAAAAGCGTATGATAGTACATTCTGTATCTCCATTAGTAAAGAAGTTTGTAAAAACAGACTAACTCCAGTCAAACCTTGAAAAAGTGTGAAGCAACTGTTTAAGATCAACACAGGAAAAGAATACCCTTTAGAAACTGTTAGTTTTTAAAAAC
>NW_026860744.1:0-26412 GCF_026571515.1 Ruditapes philippinarum | reverse complement strand
TCGGATCATCCCGGTAACTTACCGGATGGTCCTGGGCTCTGCCGGGAGTAAGTGAGACCGAGGCTTTAAACAAGTGACTTGGGACTACAGCATACCTATCTTACTCAGCTGAGAAAAATCTTCAAAGAATTATATGGTTATATATGGATAGGTTATATACTTTTAAGTTAGCAAAGGGTCATCTCGGGTATCTCAAAGGGGTATTATGTTAAGTAATGATTGTAACGGATTGATAAACCTTAAAAGTGATTTTAGATAATATACAGAATAAAAATCAAGAAAGCTATTTATGTTTATCAAAGTGGGTTATATTATGGACCTCATATAAGATTAAGATATATTTGAGCCCCGTCACGATAAAAGCAACATAATGGGTTTGCGACCAGCATGGATCCAGACCAGCCTGGGCATCTGTTCGCTATCAGTGTTATATGGTTTGTAAGTGACCAGTAAAAGCCCAGGCCACATACAAAAATAGTAGTCTATGGCTTGATTATGAGCTGACAGATAGGGGAATTTTGTAAAGGGTGGCTTAGCCTGTCTGTTGTGATTACATGTCTAAAAAGTTCAACATGCTATATTTTAGCCACCATAGAATTTTTTATCTAGAAAAATATCTAGTTATTTTTATTTGTACAAAAATATAGAAATAGTACAATATACAATGTATAATTAGTAAAATGTTCACTATACATGTACAAATAATGAAACTATTAACAAATGTCGGTACAGCTGCGGTACAGTATTTAGATGGTCACGGGTTCGAGTACATGTCAGGGTGCACTTTTTTCTCACCCTGTGACTGACAAACATTTGTATAGCCCAGCTAGAAATTAATTCACAATGCTAAGTAAGCATGGGAAATTCGAAACAATATTTTCATACACAGTAGGTTTATAACTATTCAGTATTTAAACAAGTAAAACGTGTAAGCGGCCGAATAGCTCAGAGGAACTCAAGAGCCGCGGAATCGTATTCCGAGTGTCAGGGGTTCGAGTGCCTGCCAGGCTGTTACATATCAATATAAATCCGTCAAGAAAAATAGGAAGGAACTGTCTAAAATAATTATCACCCTAAATAGTATTCGGATAGGGTTCGGACAGTCTTTGATGAAAAGTCAGAAGATGAACTTGTAAAGGGGGTGGGGTGCTAGTCTGATCACATCATTTGATGTCTGACGAACCTCGTATCTAATGTATATTTGTACGCATATAAACATCTGTTTGCTGAATTGAATATCAAAAATGTTGCAATTAATTAGTAATTATATCTTATGCGTATGTAAAATAGGATTAAAACTAATTGATCTTCGGCTTTAAGCATGTAGAAATCTGACCAGTATTTTAATGTAAATATCACAATAATACTTCTTTATATAATATTTCTATTCTTTGACAGGGACACAGAACATCTCTTACATGTTTAAGAAACAACAAATTTACAAAATATATCTATCGAAGAAATTCTTTTACTTCTCAAGAGTAACAGACGCAAAACACAGTACTTAAGCGCTTAGACGATCGCAGACGCACGCTAAACGTTTCTGGGAATAAGAAACGCACGCTTTCAGACGCACGATAAACGATACACGGAAAACGATAAACGTTAAACGCTTGTAAACGATGCACGCTTGAGAAAGCGTTTCAGCAAACGCACGTTGCACGCTATACGCACGCACGTTACACGAAAAACGGACGCACGAAAAACGCTATTTTTGACAACCGAAACGTTCACCCTACTGTATTTACAAAGGCATAAGTTATTCAATATATTGTAGAGACGAATGTATATGTCAAGATACTGAAATACATCTTAAAACAACTCTGCCAGTTTGTTTGCTATAATACACATACTTATATATTTCAGGAAAGTCGGACAATGCATATACAATCGGTGTATTTCATTTTTTTATTATCAAGTTTGCCATTATTTATTAAGATATCGTCATGAAACATATATCATATTGTAGGGACATCTGGAAACTTAAAGTCAACTAAAGGCAACACTAATATATTTGTCCGTTTAAGCGTGATATTGTCCAGAAATACATTCATAACGAGGGGGGGGGGGGGGGGGCACTCGCGCGGCTAATAAAGAAAAACAGTGTTTTTCTTGATATTCAATTCTTACAAAGGACGTTAGTTACTATGTTTCTGTTGCGGAAACAACTCTGTCCGTTTGCCTGCTAAAATAGCCCCACTAACATACATAAATTTTAGAAAAGTCGGACAATTCAGACAAATCCGTGTATTTCATAATTTTCAATAATCAAGTTTGACTTTATTTGTTAAGATGTCTTTTTGAAACACATTCCATATTGTAGGGACACATGTATTCTTTAAGATAAATAAACGCGATTATAAATATATTTGTCCGTTGTTCTATGCTATACCTCAGAAATGCAGGGATTATTCGGACAATACAAGCAAATCGGTGTTTATCATAATTTTTAATTTTTATGTGTTGATTTATTCACAACAGTATCTTCATTAAACATAAATCCTATTGTAGGGAAACATTACGATACATGAATGCATTCCTATATATATCTGTCAGTTTTTCTATGATAGTGAATAGAAATACATTGTTAAATAAAATAATAATAATAATAATTTTATAATTTGTTGATAAATATAAATTGATTTTTTGCAGCCACATATGAGATATTGATAGAATATAAATATTATAAAAGAAGCTTCGCAAACATTTGTTCATAAGAATGGAATAATAACAACAACCACAACAACAACAACAACAACAACAACAATAATAATAATAATAATAATAATAAAAATAATAAAATAATAATAATAATAATAATAATAATTATTATAATCATAATAATCATAATTATAATAATTGTAATACAAAAAATAAATATAATCAATAATAATAATAATAATAATAATAATAATAATAATAAAGTAATAATAATAAGAATAATCATCGTCATCATCATCATCCCTGTCACAACAGCACTACAACCATCAATATAATAATAATAATGATAATAATAATAATAATAATAATAATAGTAATAATAATAATAATAATAATGATTATCATTATATATGATTATAATAATAATAATAATAATAATAATAATAATAATAATAATAATAATAATAATAATAATAATAATAATAATAATAATTATATATGATAATAATAATAATAATAATAATAATAATAATAATAATGATATTAATAATAATAATAATAATAATAATAATAATAATAATAATAATAATAATAATAATAATCATCATAATAATAATAATTAATATAATGAAATGATAAAAATAATCATAAGAATCATAACATAGTAATAATAATAATAACAATAATAGAAATAAAAATAATCATAAAAACAATAATAAATAATAAAAAAATATATATTCATAATAATAATAATAAAAACAATAATAAATAATAAAAAATATATATTCATAATAATAATAATAATAATAATAATAATAATAATAATAATAATAATAATAATAATAATAATAATAATAATCATAATAATCATAATTATAATAATTGTAATACTGAAAATAAAAATAATCAATATAATAAATAATAATAATAATAATAATAATAATAATAATATCAATAATCATTATAATAATAATAATGAATAAAAGTAATGATTATATAAATTATAATCGCATCATGGAATTTTATTCTTCTTCCTTGTTTTCATTATTATTATTATTATTATTATTATTATTATCATCATAGTCATAAATAATTCGCAATCTCTTATTAAAAGGAAATCAAATGGATAACTGTGAAATAATTTGAAAATGAATCATTTGATGAAAATCCAGTTGGATTTTTTTTCCAATAACTTTTATTGGAAAAAAATCCAGTTGGAATTTTTTTCCAACAAAAATAATTGGAAATAAATCCAATCGGATTTTCATTTTTTTCAAAGCACCTTATTGGTAATTCAGCGTGTATAATTATGTTAATTTAATTTCGAAAACTATCATTTGCCTTTAATTATTATCGCTTTTATACTTATTAAAATTTTTCTGTAAAAATCCAGTCGGAATTTTTTCCAGCTTTCAAAATGGGATTTTTTTATTTTAGAGAATAAGTTCTTCAAAACTAGTCAGAAAGTCATTAAAGGATGTATGAATGGTTATTTTTATAGTTTAAGCGTTGGCTGGAAAAATTGAAATTCCCGTTGGAATAAATAATAATGTTGGAAAAAATTCCAATTGGAATATAAGTAAATTCCGGCCGGACAGCATAATTCCGGGCGGAATACATGAATTTCCGCCCGGACAAATTTTTTGAAATACAATTTTTGATAAGAAAAAAAATTAAAATAGCTTCAAATGAAGTCAATTATTTATAATTAACATTAAATCTATCGTATGAAATGATTTTTAAGTGTTTAGGGCAAGTATAAATGGTAGTGAAGTTTGCCACTATCCCGGTGGTGCAAAGATTTTCCGGTGGCTGTTATGTGTAAATTGCTTCCTTTAGGTTATTTTACAATACAACGTATTCAAATACATTTTCATGAAAATTAGCATGAATCTGGAGGCGTGCTTCTCGGAAGGAAAATACAATTATGGATAATTGTTTACTTAAATGATACCAGTAAAAGAATCGAGTTATTATCAAGATATATGAAAACTTGACAAAGTGTAATATAAATAACTTTAAAAATGATTAAAAGGTTCTCTTCTGATAACAACAGGACTAGAAAAACCAATATCCGCTTGGTATAATTTCTGTAATAGCAATTAATCATTTAGTGTCCTTGTTTTAAAAGTTTACATTAATGTGAGCGAATGGCGTACACATCTTTTTCAGTCAAATATGGGGCTTATTTATATTCAGATACATTTTGTTTATCTAAATTATTGTCAAAAATATAAAAAAATGTTTTACTCTTACGACAGGTCGAAGTATTACAAATTGCAATTTTCATCGGATCCCCGTCGCATGCATTACCCTGGGGAGAAGGCCTCGGGTTTGTGCAAGTTCGTGATTGAGAACGTATACCGCCGTCACAGGAAGCGCTACAGCTTGTCCAACTTCCCCATGCTGTCCAACCTCCATCTGTCAAAGAGGTAAACGCCTCATTAAAGTATCACGGACATCTGAACTTTTCTTATGAATGTGCTAAATGTTTCTTTACTAATTTTCGTGGAAAGCAACATCTGTCATGACACACATTTTCATTTCAAGTTCATGTCCAAGATAAAACTTACTAGCACAAGCTTTAACCATACACACTCTATCATCCATTGTGTCCCCAAAACAGTGGTCTCCAAATCTAGAAGGATATGGATTGGTACAGTTACGATGTCTTCTTTGTATACCAATATCACATGTAACAGAACAAGCACCCCAATTTGTCCATTTTGTCCAACCGCCGTGTACTAACAGAAAAAAAAATAAAATTCGTTCTGAATTACTTGAAACCGACAAAGATGTTTATTCAGATCTTCGAATTAACAAGGGTTTTCTATTTCAATAGTTAGACCAAAATGCAACTAATCAAGGTATTGGTTATCCAGCACAGTAAACGAAAGCTAAAATAGTATAATGTACCGAATATTAGGTTTGTTGAGACTCGCATTGAAGCGAAATGATATCAAATGAAACTAAAAAAAAATATAACAAGCAAAGGAATCGGAATATATGAGTTAATTTAATTAGAAAGTAGTAAAGTAATCTTATTAATTTGAATTAAAACATTTATTTACTTGGACATAACTGCTTAACACATGGTTTAGTATCGGTGCTATTTCCAATACAGTCCAGGCCTTTGTTAGCAGGAGCTGGGTTGGTGCAAGTTCGTTTTCTTGTCTGTATTCCGTTTTCACACGTAACGTCACATTCAGACCATGGTGACCACTCAGCCCAGTTACCATCAACTTTGCAAACCAAAACAATATCTTAGATAGCTAATTAAGTGCTGTTTCTGTCAATGCTGTTGTTACAGAAAACAGTAATTAAGATTGTAATGGAAAAGTCGGTGATGTACAATGTATCTATTGGAAATTCAAATTTGTAAAAACTTGAATAAACAAATAAATTTATTCTGTTCTTTACATTTTGTAAGTCGAGTCAATGACCCTATCCATTCAAATAGTGAAGATGTTTAGATATATCTTAGTGTGGACAGTAGCACATAAAAAACAAAGAAACCGCTGCCATCACATACCTAGCGTACAGAGACCGCAAAACTTGGGACACACATTTTTTGAGTGATTGACGTCTTTACATATATCAAACATGGCATTCATATACGCACAGTCAACTTTCACATCGTCTATGCACGTTGTAGCTGCAAGCATAAATAATTCTGAATTTAAAAGATGGGATGCAAACTATTAGAAATAATCGGCATGTAACTTATTGAATGGGTTCTGCATGTTAAGCAAACGTGTCTTGAAAAATATCTGCATAATGTCGTTTTACAAAATATATGTATGCATAAATCATGTTTTGTTTGTTTGTTTGTTTCATTTTACAAACATTATTTCAGTCATATAGGCGGGTAGTTTCCTAACCATCGTTCCTGGAGAGTTACACCAGTACTAGACTACCTTCCTCAGTGCTAAACTAACAAAGCATCTCCCGGGGATTGAACCCAAGCCAGATGGGTAACTGGATTAGAAGTCATCGACTCTAACCCCTCGACCACGGAGGCAGTCTATAAATATTGTATGTAGCAGGTGCCGCATAATAAAAAATGAAGATTTTCTACAAAATGTGTTCGTTTTGTCTATCTCTTCTTACAACAGGATATAAATTGGCACATACGTTTGTTGTGAAGACAAAGTTGATTATTGCATCTCTCAGTACTACAGCATTCGTGGCAATTAGTATCACGTGCGCTTATATCACGGCCGACAAGCCCTGCAGCTGAATGCGTTCTACACAACTGTAAATGTCGTGAAGCCAAATAAGATGGTTCAGAATATAAATATGAAGATGCAACATATGCTGTAAGTAATAATAATAACTGCTATATGTTGCGGTCCGGATCGGAATATCTGTTCCTCAGGGACCCGCCCAATGTTGCGGTTCGGATCGGAATGCCCGCGTGTTTCCGAGGTACGGATATTCCTATCCAAACCGCAAACATGTGTCAGATATTTTTTCTTGCATATTCTAACATATTCCATTATTTTTTTAAATTCTTTACCTTAATACATGTAATAAAAACAATTTTCCATGGAAATTTATGTCATTTTTAACCCATACTATTTTCTTACAACAGCGTAAGAAATTACAGCCTAAGCATGCCATTGTACAGCACGCGAAAATTTCCGGCATTGGTAAAAATTACGGAAACGCCATTCTGATATGCAACAAACATTTTTCTTCATTTTTTTACATTGCCTGTTCATTAACACAAGTGTATAAAGACATGTTTTTGTTTTGACACGAGTATTTGGTATATAAAAAAAACTAGGTGGAAATAAAATATATAAACCGTTATATCAAATGACTGTGACATTTTTTTCACAAATCAGTTCATCATTTATCATAACAAAACGTTTTTATCGATGCCATTATCTGAAGTTAATTTTTACAAAATAGGTAAGCATGATATTTTGACATTTAGACAAAAAAGTTACAAATCGATGTGAATGCAAACAGTATGGAACAAAGTTTATATAAGTAATGAGGCTGTTTAACGAATACTGATGAATGTAGATAATTTTACAAGTTAAAGACATTCTTATACAAACTTTTAACTCTTGTGTTTTTGTACTAACTGACATGATAGAAAATCGTAAACCAACACAGATTTTCAATACATGTTTTGCTTCAACAAATTCCTTAAGTTGATATGATACATAAGAAAGGGAAAATCAAACCGACGTTATATTTGCACAAGAATTACACACAAATGAAAAACAGCTACATATTTTCTCTCGTGCATCCAATTCCAGGTTTTGAAATCTTTTAACAAGGCTGTTACACAAAAATGGAGTTCTTATGATAACTTGTTCAGGAGTTCTTGTGATAACTGTCACATTTTTGAAAGATGAAAATCATTATATGATAATTTTTGACGATTGTTTATGTAGTATAAACAGATATTTTCCGACGAACTCCGTAACAGTTATCACAAGAACTCCTCAACAAGTTATAATAAGAACTCCATCCTTCGTGTAACAGTTTATCCCCCGTGTGTTTATAAGTTTTAAAACAAAATCTGATTTTTTAGCAATCCATGAATAAATGAATATAACAACATGATATAACGAATTTAAAACAAATATTCTTTGTGTGTACTCAAAAGATTTTTATTTTACATGCTAAAAGAAACTGAATAGCAGAATAATTAATCTTTAAGACGGAAACGCCATATTATGTTTGTTTAACGAAACTAATATTTATTGACGTTTTTGAAATATTTTTCTAAAAGCAATTAAGTCTAAAATATAGAACAACACAAAATTCTTTTACCTGATTGTCAACACAACCTAATGTATACGTTGTCGTCTGTGCTGATGTGACAGCATTTGTCAGGCATGACTGAATAAAAGAGAAGACGTACATGAGAAACGTATCGTTACAAACATCAAATGTCTGCACATATTTGTTAATGCTTCATGAAACAATACAATAATAATGAAATACTTTGTCTGTGAAAATTGTAATATACAAAAATTCAAAACAGAACCATTGCGATAATGATTAATTAATTAGTGTGACCTGACATAACTTCAGAAGTTTTAGTCTAATATTTGCTGTGGAAATAATTTCTACATTGATATTATAATCAATTGTTATCAACATTAAACGAATCTTGCCACTATGTATTCATAAAACAATCAGAAATAATGTGTTTTTTTCACCAAGGACCCTTTTAGACAAAATCCGATTAATTTTGATGTTTTGTATGGAACTAGAAACTAATTTATTACCTCTTTGTAGCTGCAGAATGTAGTATGGAGGCAGCTTTTAATGTCCGTCACATTTGAGCAAGAGTAACATTCTAATGAATCTGATATAAATAATGATCATATGATTTAGGAAATTTTTCTTTCATGCATTGTCCCCAAATTAATTTTCGACTAAAATCTAAATTGAGTGCAACTTAAATTTGTTTTTTATTTGTGAAAAACGTTGAGTTAGATTATGTTTATTAATATTAAACATACTTTTTTATGTATCTGTACTAGAAGTATTTAAAGGTATTGTTTAATTACAAAAGATAACGCATACCTATTCTGCCTGGAACCAACACCAAAAGCAGCAGTGCAAACATCTTGCCTACCTGAAATTAATGTATAAATGAAATTCAATACTTTTTCAATTTTTTTTTATCTTATAAAGCGTTAATTTCTCGTTTCTGTTTTCTTCTTATTAATTAAGTTTTTATTTAATCAAACAGTTATCAACTTACCCACTCGCTATATGAAAAAAGTTGACTAGTTCACAGTAAAGTTCACAGTATCTCCTAAATGTTTCAACTGAGCTAGCCGTGTCACCGGCCATGTATTTATATCAAACTTGCCCATGCGATAATGACTGTCTTAAATCTATACCACCCATTGTTTCGTTTGACATTAGAACATTTTGAAATAATTAAATGGGTCATTTGAATGTATCTCTTGGTGGTAGGTCATTGTCTGCCCCAAATACAATCTCATTTTAGTCTTTGAAAGAAGTGTTATAAAGGGCATTATGACAACCTTAGAGATTGAGTGTTTGATGAAAAGTTATTCCTTTCTTTTTTATAATTATATATATGGTGCTGGGGCTTTAAAAAAGAAGTGTATATTGTTAGTTATAAAGATTTGTGACAGTAATATTGCCCTATATAAGCGGATGTTTACAAATATAAGCCGAGCCTCTTAGCGAAAGTTATATTGCAAACAAACATTGGTATTACAAGTTATATTTTCTTATGGTCGTTTTTATCAAGCACAAAAATCGCTTGCTAATCAAGCTGTAAAAGCTTTTTTTTTAAAATGCATTACAAACGTATTTGATAAAGTTAATTTTGAGATACCAGATAAATTAATAATAGTAATTATAATTGTTTGATACCATGATATTACCTATATTAAATTATGGATCAGATTATGGACGCTACATAAAGCCCCTGACATTGAAAGAGTGCATTTGGAATTTTTGAAATAGTTGTTAGGTGTAAGGCAACAAACTGTAAATAAAAAAGTGTGAAGATTTCCATTAATTGTATATAGAAAGATAAGGATATTGAAATTTTGGTACAGAATTCTTAAGAGTAAGGACAAACTTTTATTTTTTTTTATAGAGTTTAGAGTATGAGAAATAATAATGACCTTTTATTAAACAAGTGGTACAGTTATGTACGGGATTTGTTGAATGAGTTAGGTTTTCCGTTTTTATGGCATGAATAAAGTATTACAAATGAGCAACTAAATATTTTAAAGGATTGGGAGGGGAGAACAACACATCAAAACACCAGGTCGGTTTCTATATTTATTTAAACTACCGATTTCGGGTACAAATAGAACGAGTCAAACATCAATACTTACAACATGACTAAGTGCAATTAACAATTTATCTAAATCAGAAACATATTGCATATTTAAAAATAAACATGTTGCGGAAAAATATTTGTTCTTTGTTAGTTATTTAAATAATCGCACTACTTTATTTGATTTAGATGTTTTGCTAGTAAATTACTGATAGGAAGGTAGACGCAGAGATATTCCAAAACCTGAATGAATTTGTTAACGTTGTAACATAAATGTAGTTGAAAATGAGTATCATTTTCTATTAGCGTGTCCCTCTTATAGAAAAATAAGATATCGTTGCTTTCCTAATTATTACTGTTCCTTGCCTAGTATCCAGAAATTTGAAATATTATTACATCAAGCCAAAAAAGTATTAAAATTAAACTGGCAAAGTATTTATACCTGGCGACATGTAAACGAGATATGTATAATCAATAAATCTGACTATTACTATTTCTTTACACTTTTCTTTATAATAATATTGTTTTGTGTTTGTCTATTTGGGTTATTCTCATTGTTCCCAAATGTATTTCATTTTGATGTTTGTTTGTTTAATTTCTTGTCATATTGCATGCACATAATGTCATATGTATAACATTGAACATATTGTATATTTATGCTGAATAAACTCTTGAAACTATAAATCTTAATTTTTGCCAAGTTATATGGCCCTATATAAACGCTTGTTTGGAAATAGGCGAGGGTTATATTGCGAACAACGGTCTATATAAGGTCATATAACCTGTCAAGAATCTTTAAAACGTATCTATAATTTATCAAACTTCCTTTCTTGGAGAAAAACAACAACTTACTGCATAATTTCACAACAGTCGTGTGTAAAATTTGAATTCAATGAATTAAACATGTATTGTAGTGCCTTTTAAATGTTTCATTGATGCGTATAATAATGTTTCATTTTAATACTGCCCCTTTATGACGTCGCTTTGCATTGGGTAACCGTTAATATTAGATTATCGCAGACATTTTTTTACCATTTTAATTTGAAAGAAAAATGTTTTTTTAAAAAAAAGATCAAATTCAAATCTTATTTGTTATTGTGAATTACTTTCGTTCTGAATTATAAGAATACTTTAAATATACAACGAATTTCATTGTTATAATAATTCGTTTAACTTTCTGTAAAACGCGAAAAATAAAGTTTGTTTGGTGGCTAATTTCGGCAATTTTGTTATTTTCTTTTGCCGCCGCTGAAGAGGTGACCACTCGAAAAAGCGACAGAACGAAAAAAATTTGTTTTTTGTTTTGTCGCGGTCTTTGTTTTCGTTCTGTCGTATTTACGTGTCAGTTGCTTCAACTGCGACAACATGAAACGACGAAAAAGAAATGAGAGCGCAGATATGGTATTTGTCATGCAACAATGTGATGATACCGTTTTGTCGCCATATTTGGCGTATTGCCGTATTTTATCGTTCTGTCTGTTTTTCGTGATGTCGCCCTTTAAACGAAATAACGAAATGGCAGAAATCAGCCGCCATAGGTTGTTATCAAGAGAAATAACTGCGGTAAAATACAGAATTATCATGACATTGATTTATATGTAAATAATCCGGCTAATTCCGGACCATTCCTCGGAGAGGAGTATTTTAGTTATTTATTTTGAATAAACTGTCGACAATTCAGGTATAATTTACATCCATTTGTGGTGACATTTTATCATTTTTATCAAGCAATGTTACACATGTACACCGATTGGAAATTAATATTAACTTGTTTCACAACATGTTCATCCTTTCTCTCTATTCAACTAAGTACCATTGATGCGGTCATAACATTAACAGCAGCTCTTTTTTTATCTTCAATGTACTTTAGTAGGAAGTTCATTGACATGACCCACACTTTTGTTATACTTTTAAACTATGTTAGTTTATTTCATTGAGATAAGATATTGGAATTCTTTGAAAACCGTCTATATTTGTAAGCTTCAAGATAACCTCATAAACTACATTTTTGTCTCTCCTTATAACACTGACATATAGCTAAAACCATTATACATGTAATATCATGGCTCTATACTCGCAAGATATAAAACCATAAAACTATGCAAATGTATACATATATTTTCTTGCATATTTCGTGAATCTACACTACTACAATAGTATTGACTTTGTTCTGAGAATTAGGACTGTTTGCAATTTAATGTTACTTCTGGCAGTCTTAGAAGTTTATAATATTTTGGCAATGCAATAACAGTGAATAATAGCAATTCATATTTTAACGCCAAAACAAAAGTGACAAACACATTCAAAAATCAAACATTGATAATATAATAATGCTGTCCTGTCACATTTATGAAATTTATTTTTGTTTTGATTGACATGTATTTTAACCTTTCACACCAGTACAAAGTGGTATATTATAATGTTAAATCGTTGAACTCTTATAATGTGTAATATTTTGGAATTTCTTTTTATAAAAGAAAACATTCCTGTGTAGGAACGATTCATATATGATTAAGTTTAATTTCAATCTGGACTTCAAGCACGTGGTATTACCATTTGTCAATTTTTCTTATCGTCTAATAAAGTATGTCGAGCCAACCTATTTTGCACACTGGGACCATGTGTAAAATTCGTGACACAGAAACAAAACCGGTTTTGTTTCAAATGAAAGTAGAGCGTATGGAATATGAATGATAAGATTTTTTATGAAGGACATCCTTTGACATTGCAGTACTTATGAATAAAACTAACAAAATATAAAGTCGAAAGTGTCTTTGATATTTTTTTCCAACTAGATATAAGTGTCATATTTGTATCTCTATAAAACGTTCTGAGACTCATTGTTTTTCCAATTGAAACATTAATGTTACTTGACAGATTTTTAAAGACAAAATGTCAGTGGGGATCAAATCTCACCTGAAATTTGGATTTTTATTATATTATTAATGTAAATTCTTTGCCATTTAATAATTGCTGACAAAGCTCTATTATACAGGCATTTAAGAGTACGAATTATTATAAAGTGTTTGTGTTCCAAAAGATATAATTTCTTCCCGATTTTACTTATTTAAAGTAACATTTGTTTAAGTCACTAAAAGAAATAAAACAAGTTCGAAACATCCGTTATTTTAAATTCATAACAGACATTTCTCTTCCAGTTTAAAGTGATTTCTATGTGAATTCCGCTTCCTTTAACTTACGCATATATATGTAAATATATGTCCTTAACAGGGAATCTCTTACTAACTTTATTTGCAGAAAAGCAGTAACCTCGATATTATTCAATCAACCTTACAAAGTAACATTTGAACACGTGGCTGTCAAATGGAAATGATATAATCATATAGATATTTTAGTCAATCTTTTATATTTGACAGCTGACTACTTTTTTGAGTTGTTATAAACATGTTTATTCATTAAATTGTAGAGCACTCATGTATTCCCATTATCTTAATTTTAAGTGTAAAACTTAATCAAAATTCATATCAATTTGAACTATGTTTGAGTTAGACCACAATAATCAATTTAATGATTATTCTAAACGTATATATACTTACATTTGGTAATATATTTGACTTCAACAATAAGTTTGCTTGCCTTATCTATCACTCTACAGATTCCAATTTCTTTAATTTTATTGGCTGGAATATTTCATATATAATGCCCGTTTAAATATATTTTTTCGAGAATATAAACATTTACATATACAATGCAAATCAAACATTTTATATTCAAGAAAAGAATTAGAACAGACGACAAACAAATTCTTCTCATGCTTTCTCAAGAAACTCTTTCTTTTATGAAAGCAATGTATTTCTAAACATCAATTAAATTATACGCTTAATGTTTAGTCATGAAAAAGAACAAAATGTGTATAATGTAATATGAACACGCAATTGTACGTAACAACATTTTAAAGTACATGTTTTGTTAAATTAAATAACTAAAAGTAGTTTTTTATTACTCACATAAATATATAATCGGTATGGTTACAACAACAAAATATATACAACAAAATATATAAACATCATACAAGAATTACAAAGTTTGAGAAGAATATTTTCTATATATTTCTTCATTATTGTCTACATTTATATGCAAGACATAATTCCCAAATGTGTAGTAAATTCTCCGGCAAGAGAACTTGTTTCTACGTGGAAAATATCTTAGATAGATCATTATCAACATTTATAGTAGGCGGACGATTATTAAAGATCATTGTGTGACAAATAAATCAAAGATGCATGCAAATGATACTAAATTGTGTTTAAAGAGATGCAATTATAAGTTCAAATAAACAATTATACCTAAATACAACTTTAAATGTCATTTCAAATTACATATGATGTAAAATTTAGACTTTGCATTATTTGGATTATCTTTCAGCGACATGATGATAGAAACAAAATATATAATTTGTAAAAATAATGAAAACAATATTACGATTATTAGTACCTGTTTATGCTTGTTTTCAGTGAATTTTACCTTTTTTTCTTTCCACTAAGTTTTTAAGCCTAGAAAAAAACAACAACAACAAAAACTATATGCTTTCTTTCAGTTTAACATGCTTTTACTATTTAAATACCAATATGTATACTCTTTATCATCATATTCATTGCAATTATGTCAGTTCAACATATTTTTTTACTTTATTTATTCAATAAAATGGTTCTTTAAATATGAACAAGCAAAACATTACACGTGTAAGCAATACCAAGTGAAAGCTAGCCATAAAATACAAATGCGTGTACTAAGTTCAAATACATTTCAAAAAGTGTAATACTTTATTCAACTAAAAATGATTTTGTTCTACATAAATATGTTTTAAATAAAATGAAAATAAGAATTAAAAAATTGGGAATCTCAATGTTGAAAAACATAATGTTTAAAAATACGTGATTTACAAGACAGCAAGTATTTAATAAAAAAAATCATCATACGACAAAGTGTTTTTTTTTTTACAGATTAATTAATTGGCAAACGAAACGAAAAAATATATATAGATATAGGAGGAACACAAACATTATGTTATGGACAATAACAAAGAGAAATGATATCATCAAGAATAATTATTTTTTTATTTTTTAATTTGTAGAATATTTCATATCAACTTGAACTGCAAATTCATAATAACCATCATTTCGATGGTAGTGTCTTATACGAGTATTAACATTAATTTATGTAAAATGTAAAATGTGTGCTGTATTTTTACTCTGTAAATTATTTATGAAATCATGTTTCTATCAGAAATTAAATAACGCACTGTATTGTACGCTTCCTTTAAATGTTTTAACGTAATGGAATTTATTTAATAAATCAGGTATACATTAATTTATTAAAAAAGAAATGTTTTTTGTTGTACTCTGTCAGAATAAGCTGCCCTTTTAAAAATTATGTTTATCAGTCCTGTCTGCATTGAAATAATTCTAACTTTGTATAACTGCAATGTGTTTTTTTTATAGAATTTAATGCTGATTGTTTGTGTACTTTATTTTATCGAGGCCTGAACTAAACTAAGCACGTAGTCCATTGGGCGTCCTATCTAGAAATATAAGAATACCTCCTGACTGCACTTTACGGTGAATCAATACATATTTTTTACCATGAAAACAATATATAAAATGTATACTATGGTATGAAAGCTAAACTAGGTCTGACAACTTCGCAGAGTCAATACTAATACACAGAAACAACTATGAGAAACCATTATTGACCTTATCTGTGAAAACAATCTTCGTGAAGTAATTTAATCAACCTTAAACGATAGCATTTAATCTTATGGCGCCTCTGTCAAAAGAAGTTATATCATATATCGAATCAATGGCGAAGTCATTTTAAGTAAGACAGCTTCACGTTATGATATTTATAATTAATTTTGTCTTTATCACTGTTATTAGTTTGTTCACAGAGTGTCTAACCACATTGCAAAGTTATCTTTAGTCTGAATTTTCATCACTTTGCATATAGAATTGTAATAGAAAAAATGTGTTTTAATGTATAGCACTGATCTAATAACGATAACAACTTTTCAATACGTCTAAAATCATCATAAATGTACTTTTTGCGTAAAATGAAAAAAAAATCGTTCCATTTTTAGTGAGAGCAATTTTGTATTCAAATTTCAAATTCATTTTTAAGAGCGTTGGCTTACCTGAATAATAATACCCACTTGTTGTTAGTTATATTTGAATTGCTAATATTAGACAAAATTTAATGTCTATTAAAGAACTTTGAGTATTATGAAATGCTTGTACATCCGTACAACTAAGAATAAAAAAGAGAGTGATTAAGTTTAAAGGCACTTTCTGTATGTCAGTAGTAAATAACATGCACACGCATATTTAGCTGAGACAAACAAACCATTTTAAACAAAATTGCACAATATGTGTATGTTGGCCTGGAATTCAAAATAAACACCATGTTCTTGTTTAAATGCTTTGTGCTGATTGATATAGATTATAGAGACTTGGGCGAAAGATCGTATATAGCACTGCCATCCATGAACACGCTTAAGAGACATGAGAGATGCTGTACTTTTCCATTGCCTCTCAAGAACACTCTTTAAAATCGAGTTTGCAATTTTCTTGTTACTTTGTTGAATTCATAACGCCCGAAATATCTCCCCTCATCTAGTTTTTAATTAAAAAAAATAATGGAAGTAATAAAACTTATGCTCAAGGACACATGATTAAAATAAGATAAATATTTTTTTCAATTGCAATTTATAGACCTTTTCTTTCTACATTTTCTATAAACAAATAAATGTATTATTGGATTTATTGTTTTAAAAGACACTTCTGCAAACGGGGATACACTCCTAAAGGATATGTATATATCTGAAATTCACCAAACATTTTTCCTACATCATTTACAGTTAGGTCCTATCTTATTTTGATATAAGAGAACGATTTCGCAATAATTAATTTTACAGTATCCAGTTTTTAAAAATAACAATTAAAATAGCTTAATGTTGAAGCATAATAACTGCTTTGAAATAGTTTATATAGCATTAGCAGATAGAAAATATTTATACATTTACAATTGATATACAGAGACATTTTAATCAACATGATGAACAGTCTAAGACAGTTGGTATGGTAATATGGTAATAACTGGGTATAAACTTATCTTATTCCGAGTAATAGTAGACGAAAACAGACCTGTAATTGTTGCAATCTGACAGGCAGATATGTCAATACACTAGGTATTTACGTCTCTTATACAATGCTAAATTATAATCTTGCCATGGTGTAAGTGTATTAAGCCTCTGTATTTCATCTCTATTCTAAAATGATAAGTTGTTTGGATAAACTTTATAAAATGATAAAATTTATTTGTTCGGCATGAGTATCGATAACTGGCGTAAAATGGTTTAATACATACAACGCATTTGACATTCGGTCAATTCTTTCAATTAATAAAATATATCTATGTACAAAACTATCTGAAAATCAAGGCAAATGTTTTTATGATATAATTGATATTATTGTTTATTTACTTTGAAAACGAATGTCTTACGAATCTGCAAAATATTAATTGTTGGAAAGTCTTCATCTCATCTTTTGATAATTTGAATACATGTAAAAAATTGGCAAAAAACAACTTCAAAAGGTAACGATATTTCAAATATATGCAAATTTAACGTTATTGCCAATTTGGAATCTTCTTGCGGAGTTCGATTCTGAGATATTAATTCAACAAAAAAGCAGGACTATTATTATATGTTATGTGACTGTAAACATATCAGTGAGTTAAAAAATAAGTTTAAATTGCTTTACGATGTTAACCTATATCTAGACCCCAGTTGCAACTAGTCAATAGTTTAACCATATGGTTTTAAATCCAGATTGTAATACCTGTTATTAGTTACAGTAACTGATTTATTTATTTTGAAATATGCATAGTTAGCACAGTGCTCTGAAAGATTTTGCACAGTAGTGTTATTTATGAGTCTGGCAATTATGAGTATAGTTGTTACAGTATGTGAAAAACGCTTCTTGGAGATATCATGTATGGTCACTACCTCATATGAGGGACATATGATTTGAGGTCATACTATTTTCTCTGCAGGTGTACTTAATAAAGCACTGGTGATGAAACTCGACCGAAAGCTTTTATCACTATCTTTTTTATGGCTAGCAATATTTATTTTGTGTATAACTCATAAATATACATCTCTAAATAAAGACCTACCTAAAGCCTTTCGTCTGGCATATCAATTGAGATGAAGGCAAACATGCAAATGAAAAAAAGAAGAGCAAAAGCCATCACAGTCCTTAGGATAACAATATATTTATCAAGAATACAAGCGAGGTTTTACGCATGCGTAAACTGGTCATTTGTGCACTGCATTCCATAAAGAGGAAAAGTTCTTATCGTGATGAACTGGTGATCTAGTTATCTAAAGTCAATTCTAATGTTAACATTTTGAATTGACGATGAAACTATATAAACCACTATTTGCATAATATCGTTTAGTACTTTTAAAAAATCCCATTTATAGACAGTGTCCGGTAAATCAAATCAATTAGAAATGGAAAGTATCTGCATGCGAAATGAATACAAGAAATGCATGATGATAGTTGTCGTGGCGATTGATTACTTCTAAGATGAGGTGAACATGAAAGTTGCTCAATCTCTTTATCAACATTAAAATATAGTATTTTATATTATGGTGCCTCTTTAGTTAAAAGTAAAACAACAAACTGACCAATGGACCAAGTTCATAATCATAATTAAAAACTCCATTGTTATATATTTGATGTTTACTTGATAAAAGTGACATTGTAATAACACGTTAATGCAGTTTTAGAGTACTATTTTTATTTCTTTACAGGATATGGACATTTTACAGCTAATCAAAATATTGGCTCTATTTTGATCCGATAATTATTTGTATTGTTTTTCCTATAATATACCATAAAATAGACTAAAGTCTTGTTTCTACGCAATTGAGCACTTTGTTTTACATTTATTATTTACCATTGAATTTTAGGCTAATACAATCATGTAAGTATCATAAAGCAATAAAAAATATTTTCATGATCATTTCATATTGATCTTGGGGCGTGGAAAAATATACATTTGTAGTAAAGTTGGTGCATTATAGTTACCATCATAATATACATGTATTACCATCATTGATCATTTCCTGTACAATTAAGAAAATGGAAAGTAATAATGTTAACATGTTGTTTATTATATAGCCACAAATTGTGTGGTTATAAACATGCTTGTTATATATTTTTTTACAACCAAGTGTACTACCAGGAGCGTCAATGCAGAAACAAACACTTATTTTTTCTAATATATTTGATACGTAAATGTATAGTTAAATAATTTCTAATTAGCTTACTTAAAAACTAAGTTTGCAAGATTGTTATTCCATCCTAGAAGTGTTTCTACATAATTTAAAAATTATTCCAAATAATATTTTTTTGATAAATAATTAAATTAAATATGTAAAATGTTTGATTGTTAATGATAATGAATTAATAAAAGTGTCAACAGGCAAAATTTTGTCACCAACTTCTAAATCGACTATGCGTGGCATAAACCAATTATCTTAAACTTATTTGCAAACAAATCCATAAACAGTTGCACCTTCTAAAGTATCACAGAAGCGTTTTTAAAATAAAATAAAAACAACCGGTTTAAACTCCCCAGTAGTATTTATGCTGCTGATAGTTTCAAGGCGGCCCCTTTCTGTATTCCTCAGATGTAGGCGTTGTTAATTGTTGCATACAATTGTAATGCCACTTTTGTGTCCATTCTTGTTTTTACGTCTACGGTAAGTATCTCCCCTTTTCCCATAAACTTGTATCTTTGCCCCCTTCCCCTAGACCTTTATCCTTTTGTAGGTCTTTGTAAGTGTCTATAATTTTCCTCTTTTGATCGGTCTTAAGACAATCCGTCCTTTTTTATGTCCACGTGCCCTATCCTGTTTGTTGTCCTGCTGGCCTTTTTGCCTATCGTCCTGTGTTGGGGAATGCCATCCTTCCTTTTGATCTTGTTTTTATATTAATAACTGTAAAAATAACTGATGTGATATTTTCATGCGTATCGATAGAAACTCCTTCAGTTATTTTTCATTAAAAAAAAACTAGTTTTGGACAAAATTTGTTTACATATATATATTCAATGACCAACTTTTATTCCAAATTAACATTCGATTTGTTAACATATCAATAATATGATAAAATAAATGAATCGATCGTATTAATAGTAGTTTTTTGGAGAAAAACAAACCTGTAATTACTTCAATTCGACAGGCAAATATATTTACGTTAATGTCAGAATGAGAGAAATGTAGAATTTTACAATTTCTAAATTTTACAAGTATCCGGCTTTGCACTGTTTCAGAAATTTACTTTATTCACTTGATTTGAATTGCTTGATTTTTTTGCCCAATCAGATTGTAGTATGAAAAATGAATAGCAACTGATTTACGTTGGTTATTCGGCTTAAACTAATTAGTCCAGTAAATTGACTGTGATCCAGTTATTTTGAACACTAAGTTTGTTAATGTCGATTAGAACATTTACTAAATTAAGTCGGTGGAGTAACGCACCAATTTAATTTTATTAATGCTTACAAATGAATACTTACCTATACTCAATCACAGTTATCCCCAACAACATTATAATTAAGTCAGCAAAGAGACAGAAAACACTTTATTCCTTCATTATAAATCCATGTTAACAGGTAAAGTGTTGAAACGGCTTACTATTTATGGATAAATTCAGTAATGAATCTAATTCTTACCAACAAACTGCTTCATAAACCCAACATTTTACATTATCTCAGAATTTATTATGGTTTTTAAATAAAGCTAAAATATATTTTTTCTTTAAACGACATTTAAATGACATATATGGTTTTCAATATGAAATACATACTATATAGAGAGAAGAAAATGAACAAAAAGCGTATTTGAAACATAAGAATATATTTTCTTTGTGATTGTTTTAAAGATACTCTGAAATACTATTTAAATCCAAATCTTATTTAAACTCATTAACATTTAATGTTGTAATAATAATAATAATAATAATAATGATAATAATAATAATAATAATAAATAATAATTAGATTTATATTAGATTATTAGATAATTAGAGATCTTCCTTTCTATTCAAAGGTACATATATACTATATATAAATACTATAAGTAATTAATGTGGCAAATGTGTAAATATTATTCTTTTTAATTTATCCACATCGCGGAGAGCAGCAATTACATGCCTGTTTATCTGAAACTTATTTGAATAAGATATTATATTCCCTGTACCCTAATATTACCATATTAACAATATAAGTGTCCCAGACAATACGAAATTTTGATTGATATGTCTGTAAGAATGTAAGCAAAAATCGAAAGAAAATCCAGAATTTGATATATGGGGTTATTTACGAACTTTCAGCTTTTATACTTAGCTACTTAAATCATGTGAAGTGAATACATCGAGAAAATCATATAAATCTTAAAAAACCTTAAAAAACAAAACGGATATCTGAAACAACTACCTTCCTAAGTTAGCCAAATTTTCTACAGATGTATTAATACAGAAAGTATGCCGGTCAGTAACATAACAATCATTTGATCAAATGTTTCTTCATAACACGACAATTTTTATCAATTGTTGAATACTATGTTAAGACTGGTGGACCTCTGAATATTGTATCTGTAACATTCGAAAGGAGACATCAATGCATTAATTACTATTTCTGACCAATAAATGAGTTAAACAAGTAAGGAGTTGCTTTATCCATGAACAATGATTAATGAAAGAGATGAAATGCTATTTCAAATTTACACATGTACGAGTATATAAAATTATATAAGTATAAAACACATGTTTCAACACGTATATTAACCATACATTTTCAAAGTAGTGTTAAATCTTAACATTTTTACATATAACATATTCGGTAAAATAGGAAACCAATAAACACAAGGAAATGCAGCAATAAAAAAATATTTTAACTAACAAAAGTAATAAAAAAAACCCAGGAAGTAAACCAAATAGCTTTTGTGACATGCTGAACAGAACCGTTTTAGTTGTTTAGACTAACTTGATACAGCGTCCTTACATCGTTTGAAAATATTATTTCTTTACAATTTCTCATGAAATGTCTAATCGATTGCTTTATAGTGCCATAATCGTAAACTTTAATTTGACATCTAATTACAGAAAACTTTATGTGCTGCAAAAAGTTTAGCAGGTTATGAAAAGAAAACAAATCAACACAAATCAACAGTTACTGTAATTTCAATATCGTACAAAATAATAAAAAGTTCATTATATGTCTGCCTTCTAAGCATTATTTAATCACCAATGTTATTTATGTTATATTGCAGTCTTCAAATGGACAAAAAACGACACACTTTTATTTCATAATAAAATATAATAAATTTAGGTTTAAGTTGTTTGATATTTTAAGAATAAATTGCCTAATTATTCTATTCTGACAAACAAACCATCTACATAATCGCAGTATCTAACATGGTTTTAAATTAAGTATCAATGTGTTTTCTTTCATATGCATTAAACTTAAGAACTTTTAAATTTCTTAATTTTGTTTTCTGTATGGTTTTAAATATTAAGAGGATATTTTTTTTCGTTTGAGTGAAATATGGAATATATTTTCACCTATTTTCACTCGCCGTCCTTGTTCTTGAATCAAAATATATAGCATATTTCGCTAAAAACGAAAAAATAGCCTTTTTATTTAATTTCATTATCAAAGAAAAATGGTTACGAACCCCATTGCTTGCTACGCAACTGCAATTGCAGAGCGCACAGTAATATATTATTGCGTCTTGCTTTGCGCTACATTATGACGTCACGTAAACAACTCTTTAAACGTCTGTACAGCGTTAATAACTGAATTAAAGAAATTGGTGTTCGGATTTATTTTCTTAGTTAGACCCTTTTCTATCTTTCTGGATAGTTTTCAAATTAAAATTCAACAAAACTGTTTTGAATTTATCAGATTTTTCAAACAAAATGGCGAAAAAAGTCCTTTAAAATAAATATGTGTTTTGACCCACTATCATATTTATATTTCATATTTATTTTTAAAAAATATGAAATATATTTGACTGATATAGCACCATATTTCATGGTTAAAATCAAATAAAAGATAGACATTAACGGTATAGTTAAATATTAGAAGAAAAAGTATTTGAAGCATAAGGGAAGATGATGTTTTTTCTTTAAAGATGCTCTAAAAATATATCAAAAGTAGTTTATTATTATGTTTTATGATGATTATGATGAGATGATAATGATAATAACGATTTATAACAAAAATGATATAGTAAAAAATCATACATTTATCGAAAGATTACTTTATAATGAGGGCTATCTTATTAGTGAATCAAAAATTTGTCCAGAGTATCGTATTTCTTTTCAAGATAAGAAAGGAACAGGTCATGATGAAATTTAAAAAACAAAAGAAAAGCCCCATATACATGTATTTAAGATTTCAAAATATAAGGTGCAGGTAGAGAAGCAAATTTTGGAACATTAAGTGTTTGTGTTCCAAAAAAAATCATTTCTTCCCGTTTTTACGTATTTAAAGTAACATTTGTTTAAGTCACTAAAAGGAAAAAGTTCAAACATCCGGTTTTGTAGACAAGTTTAAATTCATAACAAACATTTCTCTTCCAGTTTAAAGTGATTTCTATGTGAATTCCGCTTCCCTTTACTTACGCGTATATATGTGAATATATGTCCTTAACAGGGAATCTCTTACTGACTTTATTTGCAGAAAAAACAGTTACCTCGATATAATTAAATCAACTTTACACGATAACATTTAAACACGTGGCGCCGTACTGTCAAATGGAAACGATATAATTATATATATATTTTTAGTTAATCTTTTATATTTAACAGTTGACTACTTTATTGAGGTGTAATACATACGTTTATTCATTATATTACAGGACGGGCATGCATTTCAATTATATTAATTTTCAGTGTAAAACTTACATCAAAATATTACATTCTTATTTATATCGATTTGAAATATGTTTGAGTTAGGCCACACAAATCAATTTAATGGTTATTCTTAAACATACACATAGTTACTTTTGGTAATAGAATATTTCATATATAATGCCTGTGCTTAAGTTTAAATATATTTTTCCAGAATATATACATTTACATATACAATGCAAATCAAACATTTTATATTCAAGAAAAGAATTAGAACGGACGACTAAGTCTTAAAAAATACTCTCAATGCTTTCTCAAGAAACTCTGAAAATGTATTACTAAACATCAATTGATTTATACGCTTAATGTTTAGTCATACAAAAGAACAAACTGTGTATAGGTAATATGAACACGCAATTGTATGTTACAACATTTTAAAGTACATGTCTTGTAAAATTAAATAACTGAAAGTAGTTTTTTATTACCCGCATGAATATAATCGGTATGGTTACAACAACAAAATATATATACATCATACAAGAATGGCAACGACCTAATTTTTAAGAAGAATATTTTTTATACATTTCTTCATTATTGTCTACATTAATATGCAAGACATAATTCCCAAATGTGTAGTAAAATGCTCCGGCAAGACAACTTGTTTCCTACAGGGAAAATAACTTAGATAGATCATTATCAGCATTTATAGTAGGCGGACGGTTATTTAAATTCATTGTGTGACAAATAGATCAAACGAAATATATACAAGATGCATGCAAATGATACTAAAATTGTGTTTAAAGGGATGCAAGTATAATTTAAAATAAACAATTATACCTAAATACAGCTTTAAATGTCACATTAACCAATGTCTATTCAAATTACAATTGATGTAAAATTGAGACTTTGCATTATTTGGATTATCTATTAGCGACATGATGATATAAACAAAATATATAATTTGTAATAAATAATGAAAACAATATTATGATTTTACTACCTGTATATGTTTTCAGTAAATTTTACTTTTCTTTCTTTTCAACTTAGTTTCTAAGCCTAGAAAAACAACAACAAAAAACAATATGCTTTCTTTCAATTTAACATGCTTATACTATTTAGATATTAATAAGTATACTCTTTTTCATCATATTCACTGCAATTATGTCAATTCAACATATTTTTTATTTCATTTATTCAATAAAATGGTTCTTTAAATATGCACAAGCAAAACATTACGTGTGTAAGCAATACCCAGTGAAAGCTAGCCATAAAATGCAAATGCATGTACTTAGTTCAAATACATTTCATAAAGTGTAATAGTTTATTAAACTATGAATGGTTTTGTTCTACAAAAATATGTTTTAAATTACCGGATGAAAATAAGTATTAAATATGGGAATCACAATGTTGAAAAACATAATGTTTAAAATACGTAATTTACAAGACAGCAAGTATTACATAAAAACTATCATCATACGACAAAGTGTTTTTACAAATTAATTAATTAGCGAACGAAACGAAAAAAATATTGATATAGGATGAACGCAAACATTATATAACAGACAATGTGAAAGAGAAAATGGAATAATCAAATTATTTATTTCTTTACTTGTCAACATGTAGAATATTTCATCTCAACTTACCTCAATTTGAACTAATTCATAATTACCCTATATCGTTTTAATGGAAATTTTCTTATTTGAACATTAAATGATTGTACAATGTGTGCTGTACTTTTACTCTGAAAGTTATTTATAAAATGTTGCTACCAAGGACATAAATATAAATCTTATTTCTATCAGAAATTAAAATATTTCTATCAGAAATTAAATTGTGCACTTATTTTACGCTTCCTTTAAATGTTTTTGTTGTACTCTGTTAGAAAAAGCTACCGTTTAAAAATGCTGTTTATCAGTCCTGTCTGCATTGAAATAATTCTAACTTTGTATAATAGCCAAGTGTTTTTTTGATGGTTGAGTGTTTGTGTACTTTTACATTATCAAGGGC